>NC_091950.1:123868116-124095906 GCF_031021105.1 Erythrolamprus reginae
ACTAGTCAATGGGAGTTTCCAAAGGAGCAGTTCAAATGGACGGAGGAGAGCCATTTTCAGATGGAGTGTGCAAAACAATTTCCAATTTCACAGACTGCACTAAGAGGAGGAGAGAGATCTCTTTTCTAACACCCAAGGAGGAAAATATCATGCTCCAGCATCTTCTCTCCACCACCCCTCCCCAGCAGATGGCCAGGACTATAGGCTCTAATAGTTCGCCTCACTGCTTAAGGGGAACATAGAGCCTGAGTTCTTATTTTGCTGCTCACCAAATAGTCAATAGATAGAGCACTGAACATCTGCAATGAGAGAGAAGGAAAGGACTTTGTGTCAGATCTTTAGCTTGGCTTCTACATTTGTGGACTTCAGCCAAAGCTGCTAAACTGTCACACAAAGGACAATGATATGGGATGGGTAAAATGACGCCATGTTGTAAGGACATAGAACTCACTGTAATTGTTTGAATGAAAGTACTCCAAGGAGGGGCTACTATTGTATCAGATACCATGAATAGAGGGGTGGGATCGTGATAAAACAAAACAATGAAAGTGATTGGACCAGTCAGACATCCAAGAATGAATTAGAATGGCAATTGCTCAGAAAAGGCTTTGTTTTCAGCATGTGGCATATTCATCTATATTCATCTATATATGGAAGAAGAATGAATAAAAACCACAATTGATTTAATTGCTTCAGATGAAATATTTCGACTGTTGAAGTATAATTTATATTTTATTTATATACAATAAAAATAGAACACTTGCAGCAAGAGAAATTGCAAAAAAGAAAGATAAGATTAATCTCCCAGAATGAATTAAATGTGGGTGAGAAGCCTTCTTGAAACAAAGAGCAAATCTAATATTAAAAGTCTAAAATAACAAATCTAATATTAAAAGTCTAAAAGCCCCATTATTTAAAAAGCATACACAAAAACATACCATACATAAAACTACATAGGCAAGGGGAGATGTCTCAGTTCCCCCATGCCTGACAGCAAAGGTGGTTTTTAAAGAATTTACGAAAGGCAAGGAGGGTGGGGGTAATCCTAATCTCCGGGGGGAGCTGGTTCCAGAGGGTCGGGGCTGCCACAGAGAAGGCTCTTCCCCTGGGTCCCGCCAGCCAACATTGTTTTGTCGACGGGACCCGGAGAAGGCCAACTCTGTGGGACCTAACTGGCCACTGGGATTCGCGCGGCAGAAGGCGGTCTCAAAGATATTCTGGTCTGGTGCCATGAAGGGCTTTATAGGTCGTAACCAACACTTTGAATTGTGACCGGAAACTGATCGGCAACCAATGCAGACTGATTTACTAGACATATACTATATTTGATGCATTCAAGTCTTTGTTGTCTGCTGATGATTACCTAGATTAGTCCCTTTCAGTGGTTCCTTTGCCTCCTTATTCCAATAGCACTAGCAATAATGTCCCACTTTATAGTGCTTTATAGCCCTGTCTAAGTGGTTTGGTGGGAGAAGGGAGAGTCGGTGACCAGACATGACTAGGAGAAGAGGTAACAGAGAGAGACCAGATCAGGATTGACAATAGGGTCAATCAATATAAGCTTAGCATATTGCCGGAAAGGCCTTCATTTCAAAAGTAAAGAAAGTCCACAAAAGCAGTGTTTTAATTTAATTTCTTCTTTTCTCCATTTGACCATACACCGTAAGATTTCATGGCACTTACGGTATATAGCAAAGATCATTTAAGCTATTAAAAGGCCACTCCCCAGCAGGAGGAATCAAATGAATTAAAAAGCAGAGCTGCCAAAACATTGTCCCGCTCTTTATATGGGCTTTTCATCCTTATTTGTAAAGAGCAGAGAGATGCTTACTGTATGAATGATCATGCTGAAGATAACAGTTTTCAGCTTCGATGGTTTATTTTGCTGAGCTGGCTTTTTTCTTTTCTATTATCATTACACTAATGTATCAGTTGGTTCAGGGGAAATATATATTTTACCCCAGTTGTAGTTGCATATATTGCTTTTTTATGTTTTAAACGTTTTTTAAAATGCTGTTCGGAGTTGTGAATTTGAGATGGTTTATGCGTGCGCGCGCGCGCACACACACACACACACACACACACACTTACACATATGTCCAAAATCTTTTTTCATGCTGAAGTCAGCAACATAAGAAATGAATTAGCTACCATTTATAATGTTGCCATTAAAATAGAAAGTCTATTCTCAATTAGTGGTGAACTCCTTAGAGACTCTAGTGACAACATGATTTTGTGAAGTGGTAAATATTATTGCAGTGATTTACGGTTGCTTCAGAAAGCAAATAATTCTTTGCTCCCTTTGCCAGCTCACATTCCACATTCCCTCCTATCTAATACATTTTTTAAATTCCAGAGATAGCTGAACAGCTTTGTGAATTTTTGAAAGAAAATGGTTGAATCTTAAAACAGTCATTATTATGTTTAATCATTGTAGTTTCTGTTGATTAATAGATGAATATGTTTGTTTACACACACTGAGATTTCAGAGTGGGTTGTTTTAGCCATGAAGGGGTGGGACAGGCAACATGTCACCAGGAGTCTTGCAAGCATAAATATTTGTATTAGTTAGTATCACTGTATTCTCAGCCTTCTGTCTGCCTTTTTTTTAGATTGTATCTATCTATCTATCTATCTATCTATCTATCTATCTATCTATCTATCTATCATCTATCCATCCATCCATCAATTTATTTGACTTTTATGCCACCCCTCTCTGAGGACTCAGGCCGGCTTACAACATGTAATAAAAGAATGTATAACATTTTAAATCCAATTAATTAAATATAAAATCTAAAAACCCCAAGCCACAAAAAACAGTCATTCCCATTCAATCAACTTTCTTTTAGCACATTCATTGGCCAGGGGGCAAGAATCTAATAGCCCCAAGCCTGGCGGCACAAATGAGTCTTAAGACTCTTGAGGAAGGCAGGGAGGGTGAGGGCAGTACAAATCTCCGGGAGGAGTTGATTCCAGAGGGCCGGGGCCCCTACAGAGAAGGCTCTTCCCCTAGGACCCGGCAACCAACATTGTCTAGTTGATGGGACCTGGAGATGGCCAAATCTGTGGGATCTGACTGGTTGCTGGGATTCGTGTGGTGGAAGGTGGTCTCGTAGGTATTCTGGCCCAATGCCATGTAGGGCTTTATAGGTCATAACCAATACTTTGATTTGCTTCTGGAAACCAACTGTTGGGAGTGTTGGACAGATATGTACGTGTCTGGGCAAGCCTATGACTGCTCATGCGCCTGCGTTCTGCACAATTTGCAGTTTCTGAACGCTCTTCAGAGGTAGCCCCATGTAGAGAGCATTGCAGTAGTCGAACCTCAAGAAGGGATGATTGAAAGCGTAAAGGGAAAAGGGGGGAAGATTGGAATGAGAGAGACTGTCTAGCCATTTGGCTAGTATCGCAGATGGTTACGACGCCTGTTTCAATGGTGTATTTGGGATATTATTTCCCATCTTATAAAGTTTATTTCTGTTTTGTATAAGGGTCATTAGTTCTGGTCTTTAACTGTTGTATGTAGACTTTATAAGTTATTTGTCACAGTTTTTGTATTTGTTTGTATTTTATCTTTCAATGAGGATTGATTTGTTGAAATGTTATATTTTGTAAGTTGGTAAACATTTTTTTTTCTTAGCCATTTATACCATTTGTCCCAGGCTTGGTAGAAATCTGTGTCATTCCTATCTTGTAATTCCAAGGTCAATTTGGACATTTCGGCATATTCCATGGTTTTAATCAAGAGGTTTAATATGGTTGGAGTTCCTTTTTGTTTCCAATGTTGCACATATATGGTCCTTGCAGCGGTTATAATATGTAGTATAATATAAAAGTCATTTTTCTCAAAATTTTGTCGGGAGATTCCTAATAGGAATAATTCTGGTTTTAGTTGTATGTTTAGATTAGTAACTTGCTCTAAGATGTTTTTAATCTTTTTCCAATAATTTTGAGCAATTTCACAGGTCCACCAGAGATGGTAGTAGGTCCCTGGTTTTTGCCTACATTTCCAGTATAGAGGGGACGTATTTGGATATATCTTCGCGATTCTGGCTGGTGGCAAATGCCATCTATAACACATTTTGTATTGGTTCTCTTTCTGTGTAACTGCCATTGTGTATTTATAATTTACTGTCCAAATTCTTTCCCACTTATTTAAGTGAATTGTGTAGCCGAAATTTTGTCCCCATATTATCATTGAGGTTTTGGCTTTTTCTTCTATAGTATCTTGTTGTAGTAAATAGCTGTAAATTTTAGAAATTTTTTTAGGGCCAGATAAAATCTTATGTAATATATTATTGTTTTGGAATCCGAATTTGTTTTTGTCTTTTTTATATAATGATTGGATTTGGGTATATTGATACCAGTCGGGTATAATTCCATTTTCGAGTAAGTTTTGTTTTGGAATTAAGTCATTATTTCTGTCTAGTAGGTATTCGTATATTATTGGTTTACTAAGCGGGAGAACATTTGAGTAATAACAACTTCAATGGGGGCTATCCATTTAGGGATGGATGTGTAATGGTTCTTCCTTATATTTTGCCATGTATCGAGCAACGTCCTTCGTATATAATGCTGTTTAAAATATTTTGGTGTTTCATGTGGTTCTGTTAGTAAAAAGGCATGCCATCCAGACAAAAGATCGTATCCTTCCAGTGTTAGTAATCATCGATTCGAGAGGCAGAAGGCGGTCCCATTTGTATTCTGGTCTGATGCCATGTAGGACTTTATAGGTCATTACCAACATTTTGAATTGTGATGGGAAACTAATCGGCAAGCCATGGAGTGTTGATGAGATGTGGGTGTATCTAGGGAGGCCCCTGATTGCTCATGCAGCCGCATTCTGCATGATCTGAAATTTCCAAACACTTTTCAAAGGTTGCCCCATGTAGAGAGCATTGCAGCAGTCAAACCTCAAGGTGATGAGGGCATAAGTGACTGTGAACAGAGACTCCCTGTCCAAATAGGGCCGCAACTGGCCCACCAGGCGAACCTGGTCAAACGCTCTCCTCGCCACAGCTGAGAGATGATGTTCTAATGTTAGCTGTGGATCGAGGAGGATGTGGACCTTCTCCGAGGGGGGTCAATAATTCCCCCCCCCAGGGTGATGGATGGACAGATGGAATTGTAATTGGGAGGCAGAACCCACAGGTTTCGTGGCTTCCAAAAGTAAATCCTTTTCTGATTTGCATTCAAACACTGCAAACACAATGTCCCTGGTTTCATCAAGGCTGTTTAACACTAATGCCACCAAAATATTTAATTTTTTTAACAGCTTTTGTATTGACCAAATGTTCAAGAAGTGTGGTTTGTTTTGGGGTCATATTTTTGATTAGAATCTGGGTCTTTGTCTTGTTAATTTTCAGACCAGATATTTCTCCAAATTTGTATATTTCATTCAATAAAATCAGAGCAGTTTGTATTGGGTCTTGTGCTCTAAACACAACATAATCTGCAAAACCCTGCAGTCTATATTGTTCAGTTTTGATAGTGATGCCTTGAATTAAATTATTATTTCTTATATTTTTCAATAGTGTTTCTATCACTAGGATAAAAATAAGAGGAGCTAGTGAACATCCCTGACATACACCTTTTGTTATAGGTATTTTTTCCGTAATGTCATTGTTGAAAAGAATCCTGGCAGATTGTTTGGAGTAAATAGTTTTGATTAAATTAAGAAATTTTTCACCAAAGTTCATGTATTCGATTTGAGTAATGAAATATTGCCACTGAAGACTATCAAATGCTTTCTTTAAATCCATAAATATTAGTGTGACTGGTTTGTCGTAGTGTTTGTCATAGTATTCAATAGTATTTAATATTATTCTTGTGTTAGTTGCTATGTTTCTTAAAGGGAGAAATCCATTTTGATCAGAGTGAATGATGTTGTTTAAAATTTTCTTTAGTTGTTCTGCAATTATTGAGGTAAATATTTTATTGTCTGTGTTAAGGAGTGCTATGGGTCTATAATTTCCTAGATGGTGCCTGTTTTGATTATCTTTTGGAAGAAGTGTTATATAGGCTTCAGACCAAGGAAGTAGGGAGCTTAGCATAAGTAAATGCATCATTATAAATATCTAACATTATGGGTGAAATTATATCTAGGTGTTGTTTGTAAAATTCAGATGGACTTCCATCAGGACCAGGGGTTTTATTATTTTTTTGTTTTGCTATTGCAATTTCAAGTTCTGTAATAGTAATTGGCTTGTTTAGAGTAGATTTTTGTTCCTCATTTATTAGTGTGTGTTTTTTTATTTTGTTCTAGATATTTCAATATTAGATCACCGTCTATTTTTGAGGTTTTGTAAAGATGTTCATAAAAATCTTGAATTATTTGTTTTTTATCAACATTGTTCGTTTTCAAATGTCCAGAAGTATCAGTTAGAGCATCAATATTCCTATCTAGTTTTTGATGAGCCAATTTAAACCATCGGCCTGGTTTGTTGGCAGATTCAAAATGAATTTGTTTCACAGTTTTTATTTTTTGTATAAGTTGTGGTGTTTAAATTTATTTCATGTTTAATTGTTTTTATTTCAGCTAAAATTGCAATGTTTTGGGGGTCATTATGTAATGTTTTTTCAGCAAGTTGTAGGGATGTTTTTAATTTTTGTAATTGACCATATTTTTCTTTTGGTTTTTTTTGCTGAATAGGAGATGTAAGTGCCACGAATGTAAGCTTTAGAAGTATCCCATACTATTTGACTAGATGTCTCGCCATTTAAGTAAATTTTTAAAATAGGGGAAGATCGTGTTGTATTTTATCTTGGAATTGTGGTTGGTTGATAATTGTTTGATGCATGGACCATCTTTGAAAAACTTTGTCATTAGAATCTTTAATTCAATAAAGGGTTGTGGTCAGCCCAGGTTGCATTTAATATTTGTATATCTGTAATTTCATTTATAATTTCAAGGTTAGACCAAGCCATATCAATGCGGGAACAGGATTTGTGCGGTGGGGAGAAAAAAGTATATTGTATAGTGTCTGGATGGTAATACCTCCATATATCCTTTAGGGAAAATTCATAGGTTATTTGATTAAATGTAGAGTGTAAAGTTTTGCGCAAATTGTGTTTGGTAATGCCCTTATAATCTTTACTTTTATCCACTATGGCGTTAAAGTCTCCAATTATTAAAAAATTTGTTAGGTTCAATTTTAATATTTTTTTTATGTAAGTTGTTAAAGAAAATAGATTGTTTGGTAGATGGGGCGTATATTGCTATTATAGTTATTTTTTTATATCCTAATTTTAGTTGGACTATCAGTAATCAGCCGTTTTCATCAGCATGGATTAGTTTAGGAGAATAGATCTTTTTGACATATATAGCTATACCTCTTTTTTTCAGATGCGGATGAACAGAAAAGTTCAAGTTTTGGAAAGTGTAATAAAGTAATCTCATCTTTTGAAATGTGGGTTTCTTGTAAGGAAATTATATCATAATTGAAGTTGGACAGTTTATGAAAGATTTTTGTTGTCTTTTTGTACAAATTTAAACCATTCATGTTAGTAGAAAATAATGTGATTTTATTTTGTCTATTGTTGGAGTATGAGTTCTTTTGATTTCTCTTTTCGGGCCTCAGTCTTTGCTCGGGTGATTGGTCCTTGTCCAAAATGTTCATCATCCAGTTTTTTTGTTTCTCTGTTTTTGTCCAATAGGCTGTCATTGGAACTTAATTCTTCTGTTGAGAGTATCTCTCTACTGTCAGTTTCTTTCGGTTTTGTCTGTTCAGATGTTTTTAGGATATGGTCATAAAATTCCTTGGTTTCGTCCGGTGAGGTGATTTTATATTTTTTCAATGAGGGAGACCATAATGCCTTCGGGTATAAGCCATCTAAATTGAATGTTGTTTTTATTCAGTTTGGTATGGCTTCCTTTTTTCTCTTACTCGTCTTGGAATTTGGCGTAAAACCACAATGTTTCTACCTTTGTACGTTGTCAAATTTTGTTTGGACATGTTGTATACTTCATCCCTAATTGTTCTTTTGAGAAATCTGATATGTACTTCTCTTGGAAGCCTGTGCTGTCTTGCAGCAGAAGTAGAGATTTGGTATACTTCGTCCATCTGACCTATCATTTCTTGTGGAGAGTTAGTTTCATTTCAGCAGAGAATAAAGAGAGGAGAGTACAGAGTGGAGAGTGAACCATGTTCAGCCTTAAGCTTAAGTTTCCAGTTTCGATTCTCTGCACAGACTCAGAAATGTTTAGCTCCCATTGGCTGACTGAGTTGCTATGCCTATTCATTGGCTGGCATGGCTGGCATTGTTAACATGGGCTTTCCCAGTTCATGAATATCTTAACAACACAGATGCCAAGAACTAGTAATGTTTCTTCTGTTTGAGTACATGTCTCAGAACCTGTTTTAATGTAATTATTTCTTTCTCCTTATATATCAGTGGTTCTTCTCTCCTAGCTTTATAGATAATATCTCTGGGTTTTTTCCTAGCGAACCTTATGTGCGCTTCTCAAGGCATTTGGCATCATTTGTTTGAACATGATATACTTCATCTAACTCATTTATTGTTTCCTGCCTATCTTTCTGGAGTGTTTCCGCTATCATTTCTGCCATTAATCCTCCTATATCTTCTTCCTTTGTCTCAATTACATTCTGGAACCATAGGTAATAAGAGGATCTATTAAATGAAAAGTGAAATCTGTCCATCTCCAAATTTATTAGAGAATTTTCTAGCTATTATCATTTTTTGGTCCATCCATTCTAATTTTTTCTGTTTGCTCGGCCTTTGTCTCCACCAATCTTATATGGTGTTCATTTTTTAAATTGCCCCTTGTATCGATTCCATTCTGATATCTAATTTCAGAATATCTGGCTTCAGCTCTACATGATTTTGTGATATTATCTCTAGTAATTTTAGCATGGTTTCTTGCATCATTGTGAGTGTAGTGTTCATTGCCTGTATCACTGATGTGTCACCTACATTTTGAGCTCTATTGAATGCTGACTAGCAGAGGAAGCCATTGCTACTGTAGTATTAGATGGTGCCTTCTTCCCTGCCTCAATGTTGTTGTAGTAAGAGTTGTCATTTTCTGTAATTTTTTTTATTTTATTCTCCTAAACCTTTATATATCCTTCCCCAAATGATCATTCAATATTTTTTTGTATTTTCCCTTTTCTAGGGTTACTTCTTCTGTGTCTATAAACTTAATTAATGACAATATATAGCTTTGTTAATATATATAGATAAAATTAAGTGTACCTTAGATTTTATAAATCTTATATTACTAAACAGCTTGGTTTTAAATCCTCTATTAACAATCTATCAATACTAATAAACCTATTTTCCAGCAGTTGTTCTATCTTATATAACTTAATCAATATATTCTATTCTAGGCATCTAGCATATGAAATTGCTTGGATATGCTTGGAATAGACAGGTCCTATCAAGGTGACAGAAGCAAAATCTTGGTCATACTATTATTTATTATTATTCATTAGATTTGTATGCCGCCCCTCTCCGGAGACTCGGAGTGGCTTACAACAACAATACATAGTACAAATCTAATGGTAACAAAAAGAACAATTTTAAACCCTTAATATAAAAGACAGTCATGCATCCCAAACAAACCATATATAAAATGGAACATCCCGGGGGAATCAATTTCCCCATGCCTGACGGCACAGGTGGGCTTTTAGGAGTTTGCAAAAGAAGGATGGGGGCAGTTCTGATCTCCAGGGCGAGTTGGTTCCAGAGGGTGGGGGCTGCCACAGAGAAGGCTCTTCCCCTGGGCCCCGCCAGACGACAATGTTTCGTCAACAGGACCAAGAGAAGGCCAACTCTGTGGGACCTAATCGGTCGCTGGGATTCGTGCGGCAGAAGGCGGTCCCGGAGATATTCTGATCTGATACCATGAAGGGCTTTATAGGTCATAACCAACACTTTGAATTGTGACCAGAAACTGATCAGCAACTAATGCAGACTGCGGAGTGTTGGTGTGACATGGGCATATCTGGGAAAGCCCATGATTGCTCTTGCAGCTGCATTCTGCACGATCTGAAGTTTCTGAACACTCTTTAAAGGTAGCCCTATGTAGAGAGCATTACAGTAGTCGAACCTCGAGGTGATGAGGGCATGAATGACTGTGAGCAGTGACTCCCGGTCCAGGTAGGGTCGCAACTGGTGCATCAGGTGAACCTGCATAAACGCCCCCCCCTCGGTACAGCCGAAAGATAGTTCTCTAATGTGGATCGAGGAGGACGCCCAAGTTGCGAACCCTCTCTGAGGGGGTCAGTAATCCCCCCCAGGGTAATGGACCGACAGATGGAATTGTCCTTGGGAGGCAAAACCCACAGCCACTCTGTCTTATCAGGGTTGAGTTTGAGTCTATTAATACCCATCCAGACCTCAACAGCCTCCAGGCACCGGCACATCACTTCCACTGCTTCATTGACTGGACATGGGGTGGAGATGTACAGCTAGGTATCATCAGCATAATGATGATACCTCACCCCATGCCCCTGGATGATCTCACCCAGCGGTTCCATGTAGATATTGAATAGCAGGGGGGAGAGGACCGACCCCTGAGGCACCCCACAAGGGAGAGACCTGGAGGTCGACCTCTGACCCCCCACTAGCACTAGAGGTAGGAGGAGAACCACTGAAGGACAGTGCCTCCCACTCCCAGCTCCTCCCGCCGGCGCAGAAGGATACCATGGGCAATGGAATCGAAAGCCGTTGAGAGGTCAAGAAGCACCAGGATAGAGGATAAACCCCTGTCCTGGGCCTACCAGAGATCATCAATCAATGTGACCAAAGCAGTTTCCGTGCTGTAGCCGGGCCTGAAACCCGACTGTTGAGGGCCTAGATAATTGGCTTCTTCCAAGGACCGCTGGAGTGCCACCACCTTCTCAACAACCTTCCCCATAAAGGGAAGGTTGGAGACTGGACGATAGTTATTAAGAATGTCTGGGTTCAGGGAAGGCTTCTTGAGGAGGGGGCACACAAGTGCCTCCTTGTAGGGAGCCGTGAAGGACCCCCTCTTCAAAGAAACGTTGACAGTCTCCTGGACACAGCTCTGTGTCAACTCCCTGTTGGCCGAAACCAGCCAGGAGGGACAAGGATCCATCAAACAGGTGGTGGAACTCACAGCTCCAATGGCCTTGTCCACTTCATCAGGTGTCACCAGATCAAACTCTTCCCAAACAGATGGACAAGGATGGGCCCCAGTCATCTTGACTGACTCGTTATCAGTTGACTCTGTTATCCAATCGGAGTCAAGGTCCACCTGGATCCAAGAGACTTTATCAGCGAAAAATGTGTTAAAATCCTCGGCACTACTCTGCCAGGGCTCCCCAACTCCCCCCTGATTAAGAAGGGAGTGGATCACCCTAAATAGAGCGGCTGGGTGAGATTCCGCTGATGCAATCAAGGCAGCATGATACGCACATCTTGCCGCCTTGAGTGCCACTTTGTAATTCTTAATATGAGGTCTTACAAGTGTTCGGTCAGATTCGGACTTACTCTTCCTCCATCGTTTCTCTAGACATCTCTTCTGGCGTTTCAACTCCCAGAGCTCCTCATTGAACCATGGAGCTCTACGGGGTCTAGTGCCACAGAGAGATCGCAATGGCACAATCCAGTCAAGAGCCTACATCGCAGCCTTATTCCAGGCCACGGCAAGAGACTCTGCTGAACTGTGGACAAGTGCATCTGGTATAACCCCCTTTCAAAGCCCTCTGGATCCAACAGGTATCTGGGGTGGAACCACCTAGTCGGTTCCGCCTCCCTGTGGGGGAGGATTGGAGCCAGAAAGTCAAGTCGCAGTAGAAAATGGTCTGACCATGACAAAGGCAACACTTCTAAGCCCCTTAGTCTCAGACTCAGTTGCTCAGAAAGGAATACCATGTTGGGTGCATGGCCCCCCTCATGAGTCGGACCCTGTACTACTGTCATGGTGGCCATGAACTCCTGCGCTAACCCAGAGATTTCACCGAGCAACGGTAGGTTAAAGTCTCCCAAGACAATAAGTCTGGGGAACCCTACCACCAGCCTGGTTACCTCTTTGAGCAGCACAGGCAGGGCTGTTGACACACAACTGGGAGGCAGGTACGTGAGCAACAAGCCCACCTGAATCCCTAAGTCCAACTTCACCCAGAAGGACTCACAACCCGCAAAGACTCTCCCTGGCTATAATAGCCACTCCTCCCCACCTTCCCTGGGGTCAAGGCTGCTGCCATATCTGAAACCCGGCTGGGCAAATTTCCAAGAGAGGAACTCCTCCTTCTGGGCCCAGCCAGGTTTCAGTCACACATGCCAGGTCGGCTCCTCATCCGGGATCAAATGCCGGATGAGGAGAACTTTATTTACCACTGACCTGGCATTGAGTAGCAGCAGCCTGAGCCCAGGGCGCGGATTACACTCATCACTAATACCCTGAGTTGAGCTCATGGAGCTGGAACAAGGGATCGCTTTCAGGCAGTGATCCCTTCTTCCCCAGAGTCCACGGAGAGGGGCGGCATACAAATCCAATAAATAAATAAATAAAATAAATGGGTCATCCACTTCCTCGTCACCAATGTTATGTAGGCGTGAATTGTAAAACAAATTAGGTATATTAACATCTAGCAATAGCAATACACAAATGACAAGCAAGTAAAACCATGTATAAGGAACACCCAGCTAGCTCAAAACCACTCCTTTTATATACACTGTCAACAGCCCAACCAATTGGGTTGTAGGAAATCTCCACGCCTCCTGGAGTAACCAATCCAGGGACTTTAGCTCTTACTGAAGATGTAACACCCTGGACACAATGTTGAGGAATGCAACGGAGGTACAAGTGTCAGGTAGGACATGCATCTCATGGCCCAGCCTGCCCCCTGCCTCCTCAAAATAATAAGCCACCCCTGATAATAAGGCCAAGACCATATTTGGGGATTCAAAAAAATATAAGCCCCCGTCTTATTTTCGGAGAATGGTATGTTATTTAAGAAAAACATGAAAAGTTACTACAATTGTTTATATTTGTTGTGATGAATGTTAGGAGTAATTTATTTATATATTTTCTTTTTCCTTTTTGTTACTATATTCTTAATTTTCTTTCTTTTCTTTTTTATTTCTATTTTTATGTCTCTTCTAATTTTTTTTTAGAAAAGTTTTATTGAATATATACATATTAAAAACAAAAAGAACAGAACATTGTATTTTTCAGCTTGTGAATACAGTTGTATTTTTGAATTGAATAGCTTGAAAGTAGTAGGGGTCTTCTCTAAGGGCCAATTGGTGCCCTTGCCAGTCCATCTCTGCCTTAGCAAATACACATAATCCCCCAGAGGCCCGCCCTTTTGACTTAAATTTACGTGCGGGTGTAGACCAGGATCTAAAGCCTGTTAACTGGGCTTCTTCATCACTGGTGGTTAACCATGTCTCTTGGAGTGCTATAATGTCAAATTTGGAGAGGAAATCCAATAGGTCTCCATCTGACATCCTGTTCTTCCAACCAGATATATTCCATGACAATATCCAAATAGAACTTCTTTCTTTTTTATCTAGAGGGTGACTAGCATTGTGTTGGGGTTCATAGTTGAATGATGTGGCTCATATAGTCAATCTGCAGGTAAGATAAGGTCCAGCATTCCTTCAGTATCTAAAAAGACACATTGATTAAAATTTGGTCTTTCTTTACCATTCTCTTGCTGGTGAATGAGGCCAGAAACACTGAGTAGAGGCTTACATGTGCCTGAGTCGTTGGAAGGAGCATCACTTTTTAAGTGAGCTAGGCTACAGGTGTCCATCTCATATTCCTGTTGTAGCCCACCGGCAGACTCTGATTTTGAGGCCCAGGGTATTAAGCAATCAGAGCCTTCCTCTTGTCTGCCAGCAATATCTAAAGTGGTCTACAGTTGCAGTATGTCTGTTATGGGACAATACAACACATATCCCTTCCTCCCCCCCCCCAAACTGTATCTTCAACAGTTTATATTTTGCAATTCTACAGTCTATAGCGTCAGTGTAATTGTCCTTATAACATTGGTAATAGTAATAATAATAATAAATATCTAATAATAATAAAATGAAGTATTGATTACAATCTTAATCATTTATATCTTTATTTTTACTTATAATTCCAGTTTTATTTAGACTTATATCTAACTATTTGTTTTCCACATTATATACAGCTATTTTTTTTCAGTTTTCAACCCAACTATAAAAATCTTTCCACATGTCATTATCACGTGTTTGTTTGTTATTTTTAAGTTTTTGTGTTAATGTATCAAATTCTGCACAATCAAGTATTTCTTTGATCATATCTCTTTCCGTTGGTGTGTCTTCTTTCTTCCAATTTTGTGCTATGGTAATCCTGACTGCAGTGATTAAGTGTTGTATTAAATAATAATATTCTTTTTAAATTTTCGTTTCTATTATGCCTAGAAGGAAGACCTCTGGTTTAAGTTGCAATTAACTTTAGTAATTTCATGTATCCACATTCTAATTTTATTCCAGATTTTTTAAATTTTTGGACAAGTCCACCACATATGAAAAAAAGTTCTATTGTTATTTGTGCTTCTCCAGCAATTTGGTTTTAATTTGGGATAAATTTGGGCTAGTCTTGATGGTGATATATGCCACCTCTAAAACATTTTTATGATGTTTTCTTTGTACGCCGTTGATTTGGTTATTTTGTAGGGTTTTTTCCATATTGTCTCCCATTGGTCAATGTATATATTATATCCAATATTTTTTACCCAGCTAGTCATATTTCCTTTCACCAATTCTACTTCCATTTCATAGTGTATCAGGAAGTTATATATTTTTGTTATAAAGTTTTTTTCTCCTCCTAATATTAATTTATCAAAATCTGTGTCTTTTTCTTATATCCCTAAGTTTTTTTATCTTTTTGCCATTTTGAGTATATTAGTGTATAAGGCCACCATTCTACTTTCATGTTTTGCTCTGATAAGCATTCTCTTCCTTTGATAGTCCCTTCTAAATCTAATATTTGGTTGTAAATTACCATTTTTTAAAATTGTGTTGTGTTAGGGTATGTCAAGGCTTCCATACTAGAATACCATCTGGGGATTTTTATATAGTGTTCTTTTTTTATTTTTAGCCATGTTGTTAAGAGGGAGTCTCTAATCAGATGGTTTTAAAAATATGTTGGGTTTTTCTTGTTTTCATTCCAGAGCATGCTATGCCATCCAGTTAGCATGTCGTGAGCTTCCAGTGTTAATATTCTTTTAATTTCCAGAGTATCTTCTAATTTCTTATCTTGTTCATGATTCATATTTTTGTTTATAATTTTGGTTTTTTGTTTATTTATCCTTAATCTTGCTACATTACCATATTCCTTTATCTCCTCCATTAAATGTTTCCCTGTTTCCATTGGATTTTCTAATATAAAAACTAGGTCATCTGCATATGCTTGCAGTTTAAATTCTTGTTTTTTAATTTTCAGACCTTGAATTTTTGAATTTGTCCTGATCTGATTTAACATTGTCTCAATTGATAAAATGTATAATAATGGCGATAATGGACATCACTGTCAGACCCCTTTTTCAATTTGAAATTGTTCGGTTATATCCCCGTTAATCGTGATTCCTGCATATTGTTTTTGGTAAATAGTTTCAATCATTGTAATGAAGTTAGGACCAAATTTCATTTCTTTTATCAGTTCTTTCATAAATCCCCAGTTCAAATTGTCGAATGCTTTTTGTGCGTCTAAAAAAATGAGGGCCATTTGTTTTTCCGAGTGCGTTTCATAAAATTCTAGTACATCTAAAACTGTCCTTGTGTTCTTTCTAATAAATCTTCCAGGTAGAAAGCCATTTTGGTCTATGTGTATTCTGTTATTTAAGATTGGTTTTAGTCAGTTTGCCATAATAGTCATAAATATTTTATAATCTACATTCAGTAGGGATATGGGTCTATAATTCTGTATTTTGTGTTTTTCTGAATCACTTTTTGGTATTAAGCTCACTGTTGCTTCTGCCCAAGATTTAGGAATTAATCCTTTTTCTAATACCTCATTATATAAAATCAGTAGTTCTCTTAAAATCGTATTAAATTCTTTGTAAAATTCACTAGGGATGCCATCAGGTCCTGGTGATTTATTATTTTTCTGATTTGTTATTGCGTTTTCTAATTCGATCATAGTTATTTCCTTATTTAATATTCTTCTATCCATGTCTGCTAATTCTCCTATATCTGCTTTAGTTGTGGCTGTCATATCATGTTAGGATAGGATTTAACATCTGGACTTCTAACATAACTGTCTTATACACTTTTATTCCATTAGCCAGAACAGGACTGAAGGTAAAAACCACATAAGGACAAGTCTGCATTTCTGGTGAACTTTGCTTGAGGAAGTGACTGGCCATAAAACGGTTCATGGCAGCCCCCCCTTGAATAACAAGAATGTGCCAGCAGGATGAGAACTGTGATAAAAGGATGCATGTTTACATTTCCTGGGGCACACCAGACGAAAGCAGCAATAAAAGACCTTGCTTTGTAGTAAGCAGGAGATAACCATATTCACAACAAAGGTCCCAGGAAATTGGCCATAAGAGACATTTGTTTAGTAGAAGCTAGTTACGTGCCATATGTAGATAGGAAGGACTCGGAAGTTGTGTCATATTTTAGAGTTATGTTATTGCATGTTTGTATACCACTTGACATATACATATAACCTTACAAAATTTGCATATTCCCCCCAATAAAAGGAAGTGCACGGCCCCAAACTGTGTCATTTCACCCGGAGAGAAATGTGTCCAAGTTTTCTTTCTAGGATTAGAATTCGTGAGTGACCCCATGCGTCTGGGTTGCCCTAAGTCCCTCTGAAGACCCTGTTCCCCACAGGGACTTTGCGGCATCCGCATTTAGTTATATATGTTTTTTGGTGTTCTTCTGATTTATCTTCTTTTTTATATAATTCTTTAAAGTAATTAATAACAATTTGGTTTTTGTTGCATCTATTGTGGATTGTTTATTTCCTTTATCATCTTCTAAGAATTGTATATATCGTTCTTTTTTTAGTTTATATGCTAGCCATCTCCCAGTTTTGTTTGCGTTTTCAAAGTAATTTTGTTTGGCCATTTTCAATTTGAATGTTTATGATTATGTTTATGTTTATTAGATTTGTATGCCACCCCTCTCCGTAGACTCGGGGCGGCTCACAACACAATAAAAACAGTTTATAACAAATCTAATAATTTACAATTTAAGATATTTTTTTAAAAAAATATTATTAAGCAGACATACATACAAGCATAGCATACATAAATTGGGGAGATATCTCAGTTCCCCCATGCCTGACGACAAAGGTGGGTTTTAAGGAGTTTACGAAAGGCAAGGAGGGTAGGGGCAGTTCTAATCTCTGGGGGGAGCTGGTTCCAGAGAGTCGGGGCCACCACAGAGAAGGCTCTTCCCCTGGGGCCTGCCAACCAACATTGTTTAGTTGACGGGACCCGGAGAAGGCCCACTCTGTGGGACCTAATCGGTCGCTGGGATTCGTGCGGCAGGAGGCGGTCTCGGAGATATTCTGATCCAATGCCATGAAGGGCTTTAAAGGTCATAACCAACACTTTGAATTGTGACCGGAAATTGATCGGCAACCAATGCAGACTGCGGAGTGTTGGAGTAACATGGGCATACCTGGGGAAGCCCATGACTGCTCTCGCAGCTGCATTCTGCACGATCTGAAGTTTCTGAACACTTTTCAAAGGTAGCCCCATGTAGAGAGCATTGCAGTAGTCGAACCTCGAAGTGATGAGAGCATGAGTGACTGTGAGCAATGAGTCCCGGTCCAAATAGGGCCGCAACTGGTGCACCAGGTGAACCTGGGCAAATGCCCCCCCTCGCCACAGCTGAAAGATGGTTCTCTAATGTGAGCTGTGGATCGAGGAGGACGCCCAAATTACGGACCCTCTCCGAGGGGGTCAATAATCCCCCCCCAGGGTGATGGACAGACAGGTGGAATTGTCCTTGGGAGGCAAAATTCACAGCCACTCTGTCTTATCAGGGTTGAGTTTGAGTCTGTTGGCACCCATCCAGGCCCCAATAGCCTCCAGACACCGGCACATCACTTCCACTGCTTCGTTGATTGGAGATGGGGTGGAGATGTAAAGCTGGGTATCATCAGCGTACTGATGATACCTCACCCCATGCCCTTGGATGATCTCACCCAGCTGTTTCATGTAGATATTGAATAGCAGGGGGGAGAGGACCGACCCCTGAGGCACCCCACAAGGGAGAAACCTCGGGGTTGACCTCTGGCCCCCCACTAACACCGACTGTGACCGACCGGAGAGGTAGGAGGAGAACCACTGAAGAACAGTGCCTCCCACTCCCAACCCCTCCAGCCGGTACAGAAGAATACCATGGTCGATGGTATCGAAAGCCGCTGAGAGGTCAAGAAGCACCAGGACAGAGGATAAACCCCTGTCCTGGGCCCACCAGAGATCATCCATCAATGCGACCAAAGCAGTTTCCGTGCCTGAAACCTGACTGCTGGGGACCTAGATAATCGGCTTCTTCCAAGGACCGCTGGAGCTGGAGTGCCACCACCTTCTCAACAAACTTCCCCATAAAGGGAACGTTGGAGACTGGATGTTAGTTATTAAGTACGGTTGGGTCCAGGGAAGGCTTCTTGAGGAGGGGGCGCTCTAGCGCCTTTTTATAGGGTGTTGGAAAGGATCCCCTCCCCAAGGAAGCGTTGACAATCTCCTGGACCGAGCTCCGTGTCACCTCCCTGCTGGCCGAAACCAGCCAGGAGGGACACTGATCCAGTAAGCAGGTGGCGGAACTCACAACTCCAATGGCCTTTTCCACTTCATCAGGTGTCACCAGATCAAACTCTTCCCAGACAAGTGGACAAGTACGGGCCCCAGTCACCTTGACTGACTCGTTGTCAGTCGACTCTGTTTTCCAATTGTAGTCAAGGTCCACCCGGATCTGAGCGATTTTATCAGCGAAAAATGTGTTAAAATCCTCGGCACTATTCTGTAAGGGCTCCCCAACTCCCCCCTGGTTGAGAAGGGAGCGGGTCACCCTAAACAGAGTGGCCGGGTGGTATTCCGCTGATGCAATCAAGGCGGCATGATACGCGCATCTTGCCGCTTTGAGCGCCACTTTATAAGTCTTAATAAAAGCTCTTACAAGTGTTCGATCGGATTCAGACTTACTCTTCCTCCATCGCTTCTCTAGACGTCTCTTCTGGCGTTTCAACTCCTGGAGCTCCTCGTTCAACCATGGAGCTCTATGGGGTCTACCGCCACGGAGAGGTCGCAAAGGCGCAATCCGATCAAGAGCCTCCACTGCAGCCTTGTTCCAGGCCTCCACAAGAGACTCCGCCGAACTGTGGACGAGTGCGTCTGGAATAACCCCAAGCGCCGCCTGAAAGCCCTCTGGGTCCATCAGGCATCTGGGGCGGAACATCTTCATTGGTTCTGCCTCCCTGTGGGGGAGGATTGGAGCCAGGAAGTCAAGCCATAGTAGAAAATGGTCCGACCATGACAAAGGCAGCACTTCTAAGCCCCTTAGTCTCAGACCATTACTCAATTGCTCGGAAAGGAATACCATGTCGGGTGCGTGTCCTCCCTCATGAGTCGGACCCTGTACTACTTGAGTCAGGTCCATGGCTGTCATGGTGGCCATGAACTCCTGTGCCAGTCCAGAGGCTTCGCTGAGTGACGGTAGGTTGAAGTCCCCCAGGACAATAAGTCCGGGGAACTCCACCGCCAACCCGGCTACCTCCTCGAGTAGCACAGGCAGGGCTTTTGACATGCAGCTGGGAGGTAGGTACATGAGAAATAAGCCCACCTGAACCCCTAAATCCAACTTCATCAAGAGAGACTCACAACCCGCAATCTCCAGAGCAATGAGTCTACATAGGCAAAGGCTCTCTCTGGCTATAATAGCCACTCCTCCCCCCCTTCCCTGGGGTCGAGGTTGATGCCATATCTGAAACCCGGCTGGGAAAATTTCAGAGAGAGGAACTCCTCCCTCTGGGCCCAGCCAGGTTTCAGTAATGCATGCCAGGTCGGCCTCCTCATCCAGGATCAAGTCCCGGATGAGGAGAGCTTTATTTATCACCGACCTGGCATTGAGCAGCAGCAACCTGAGCCCAGGGCCAGAATTACACTCATCACCAGTGCCCAAGGTTGGGCTCACGGAGCCAGGACAAGGGATCGTTATTAAGCAACAATCCCTTGTTCCCCTGGAACGGCTAACTCCGTGGCCCCCGCCATATCTGCCTCTCCCCAGCAACACCGGAATATTCCGACCCTCTGCCACTCCAGAGATAAGTGCCCCCTCCCCTCCCCCCTCTCCAGTGTCAGGTGGGCCAAATCTATCATTCATACTATTTCCATTCATCTCATCCATACCATAACCCCACCCACCCCAACCATCCCACTCATACCAATCATTCATCCCATGCACAATATTACATCCATCGCAATCATCCATTAATTAAGAAACCCCCCAATAATATTAAAAATAGATTAAATTAATAGTAATTAAAAGCACTAATAAAATATGTCACAGTATATAAATATAGAATAGAAAAAAATATATTAAGTTAATTTTGATAATATAAAATCAGATTTTAGTCATTATTAATCATCAGTCAATCAATCAGTCCAGGTATGATGTCTCCTATAGGTCTTCCATAAGGTCTTAAAGTCTAAAATCTGCTGTCTTTTCCAGTCAGTCCACTAGGGGCACAGTTCTTCTATGATGGTACATAATAATTAGGAGGACGGAGGGGAAGAGGGGGGCAGAGACGACAAATGATGACAGACATTGGCAATGTCCCCAGTCCAAATTGGCCATAGTGTTCCCGGGCAACAAAAAACCATCATTCTCATTCCCCTGATCATTCCAGTCGTTGTTATTCCAAGGAGGCAGGTTATTCCAATATCTATCAACTCCATCTGTCTCCTCAATCTCACTTTAACCTCCCCTCGGCACCAGCAACTCTCACCCACTGGTGCCATGCGGGGGGGGGGCTGAGTTGTTGCCCCTGGATGTTCCTCGCTCGCCGCATCTCCGTCGGCGTCTGCAGCTATTCTCTGCCACTGGCCTCCGCTCCTCTCCATTGCCTCCATCACCTCTCCGTCGTCTCCATCACCCCCTGGCCTCCACCGCCTCAGCACCGGTCTCTCTCACTCACCGGGGCCGAGCTGGGAGGTTCGACTCGGCAGTAGCTCGGTGTTCTTTCGACTCCTCTCCTCAGCTGGTCGCTTTTCAGTGCCATGCTATTTCATCTTGTGTTGCTAAGTTAATTTTGTGTTTAATTTTATCTCTTTCTTCTTTTAGTTCTTCGGTTAATATATTCTTCTGCATATCTAATTCTATTTGTTTAATTTTAGTTTGGTACTCTTTTATTTGTTGAGATTTGATTTTCTTTATTTTCGCCGAATGTGATATTGTCAATCCCCTTACATATGCTTTCATGGTGTCCCATAGGTTTTGTATAGTCGTTACCTTGTTCTAGTTGTTTTGAAAAAAGAAGTTTAATTTGGTTTTTTTGTGTTCAATATATTCTTTTTCTTTGATCAATGTCTGATTTAAGGATCATTTGAAAAATTCTTTTTTGGGTTCTTTAATGTTTATTATAATTGGGTGATGGTCTGCCCATATATTAGGTCCGATCTGGACTTCTTCTATAATATTATCAAAAATGTTATCTCCCCATGCCATGTCAATCCTTGACCAAGATTTTTGAGGTGGTGAGAAAAAAGTGTAGTCTGCTTATTTTGTGTGTCTTTCCCTCCACAAGTCTAAAAGTTTGAATTCTCTCACCATTTCAAAAAAATTACTTGGCAGGGTTTTTCTTTCTTGGGTCTTTTTCTTAGCTGTTTTGTAGTCTTTTTGTATATTATGTACTGCATTAAAGTCTCCTATAATGCATATGTTTCTTCCTTCCGTCTGTGTCATTAGATCTGATATTTTTTGATAAAATTCTGTCTGGTTTGCGTTTGGGGCATACATCACATCAAGCCTGTTTCTTTATGTCCAATTTTAATTTTCATATTGAGAATTCTTCCTTCAGGGTCTGTGTATAATAGTTCAGGTTGTAGTCTTTCTTTGATATATATTGCTATACCTCTCTTTTTTTTGTATCTGCTAAAGCAGTAAATAGTTTACCCATTTTTTAATTTTGTAGCAAATTTCGATCTTGTTTCCTAATGTGGACTTCTTGTAGGCATATTATGTCCGCGTCTTCCTTCTATAGTTTATTCATTGTTTGCTTTCTTGTAATAATGGAGTTTAAACTGTTGATGTTAACTGAAAAGATTTTGAAGTTTTTCATTTTTTTTGTTTTATTTTTTTATTATTTTTTTAAGTTTATTTATTTATTTACTTGTTATTATTATTTTTCCCTTTTTATTATTATTGTCTTTTCGCTGCCACTATTGTTATTGCTCTTTCCGATCTCTCCGTTTCTCTATCACCTCTGTTCTCTCGTCGTCGTTCGTCTCCGTTCCGTCCGTTCATAGTCCCCTCTAGTTGTCTCCTTATGTTCTCAAACCTTTTATCACCTTGTCACTTCACTCGCCAACCTCGTTTTCCAATTCCTCACTTTCAAATGTCAAATTCCCTTGCGTTGGCGTCCTCCAACACCCCGATCTATCACAACGCCTGTGTTGTTCTTTCTCCAGTTCTCTTGCTGTCTCCAACCGTCGCACCAATCCCCGTCACTCCATCTCATTCCGTCTCACTCCTTCTCCCTGTCTCCCTGTCCTGCCGTCTCGTACTGATTGACGTTCCACAGGTTCACTCTGCAGGAAACACAGGGGATCGCTGGAAATTGCCGCCCCGTTCTCTGTTCTTTGCTCTCCGCTTTCCGCTCCATCAGCTTTCTGCTCCTCTCAGCTCTTCTATCTCACAAGCCGCCCGCCATTCACTTTTGCTCACCAACATCAACTTCCCCCTTCCTCTCTCATGTACTTGCTCCACACACAATGATAGCCACTTTTCACAATTCAGGAGACTCACGATTTTCCAGATGTCACCAATGGTCACACAATTGTTTGTTTCGGGTAAGTAGGTTTCAGCTGTTTTAACCAAGTTCGCTGTTGCTACTGTTTACCCTCCTTTGCTTCCCCGTTGTTTCGCTCAGCGTGCTGGGCCTACGGGCTGAGAGTAAACCTCAGCTCTTTTCCTCATGTGGTCACAGGGATCATGTCTCTTACAGGGGGGGTTTGCACCTCCACCCACCACTCGAGACTTCCCCTTAAGTTAGTTCTCCGACCGTGGAGAACTGTCACCGTTTAATGTCTACAAATTGAAGAATTTTGGGTACAGATCAGGAGCCCCTAATCTGCACATCGCAACGGCTTCGCCCCGCCCCGCCCCCGGAAGTCGTCTCTTCTAATTTTTATCCTTTGCACAGTTTACTCCTTTCTATTTTTCTTTCAGTTAGTTTTTACTATTATTGTTATAAACGTACGGTAAGTACAGTTACTTGGAAAAATTATGAATGGCAGTAGATGCAGATTCAATCTGAAAGACAATGGTTAATGTTTTTGTTTCATTTAGATCTGAAAATCTTTCCTTAAGGTTCTGTTAATGCATCCTCATGTGTCATTTCAATGTTTGCGTTAACTATGGTATCTATTCTCCACCAAGAGTGGAGAATGAGTCAAAATCATGCTGGTCAAACCATCTGCTCATGCCTGTGGAAATAAAGTGTTGAGGTTTTGTGAGTTGCATTTAAAAATTGGTTATTTCTAGAAGCAAAAGGTGAATACATCATTGAGTACATTACTGGAGTAAAGTATTTGAAATCATGGAGAGTGTCTTTACTGGGTTCCTTATTGTCAGCAAACAATGATACATGTTTGCTAGCACATATAAATGATGGTTCTTACTAGTTTACATCTCTGTTGTGAATTTTGTTTTTTAAAAAATATTTTTATTAGTTTTCAAAATAAAAGACATAACAAAACGAACAAACATTGAATTGACAAGACACTACATTTCACATAAAAAGGAGCTATAATTGCTCTGCTCAGCATAGAAGTCTTCTTAATACAGAAAGAGAAAACTAATTGTAGTTTAGATCAATACAGAAATGTAAACATATCAATAAAATATCTCTATGTAATATTGCTATCATTAAAATTTTAACTTTTCAACACTTTCCACCAGCTATATAATTGTAGTTTAAACCAATTCGGAAATATAAACTTATCTATAAAATATCTCTATATGATCAATTCTGTCTAGTAAATTTAACTATTTAACACTTTATTTTGATATCTTTTAAAAATCTTTTTTTGTATTCCACCAGTTGTAAACCTTCTGCCAAGTTTTATAGAATTCTGTTTCTACTTGGTTATTCAGCCATCTCGTCATCATATCTAATTCTGCACATTCTATAATCTTTCTGAAAACCTCTTTGTCTTTTGGAATTTCCCTTTCTTTCCATTTTTGTGCAAATGCAGTCCTTGCAGCTGTTAAAATATGAATTACTAAATAGTATGTTTATTTTTTGTACCTGGTATCTGTCATACCTAATAAGAAAAATTCCGGGCTCTTCCTAATTTCTTTGTTTGTGATTTCTCTTAACCATCATTCCACCTTATTCCAATAAATCTTTGCTTTTGAACATGTCCACCATGCATGAAAGTATGTACCAATTTCTTTCTTGCATTTCCAACAATTGAGTGAGGTGCTTGGAAACATCTTTGAAATTCTATTAGGTGGCAAGTGCCATCTATAAAACACCTTGATTTGATTTTCTTTGAAAGAGACTGCTTTAGTTATTTTCCAGTTATGTATCCAAACCTTTCCCCACGTGTCCAAATCTATTTCTTTTCCTAAGTTTTTACACCAACTGATCATATTATCTTTAAAAAAAATAATAATTTATTGATTTAAAATACATATATACACATTTACAAAAATAAGATAAGTGGTCAAATCATGAGTTGAAACAAAGCAAAACTAACACATACTAACAAACAGACAAACAAAAAATGGAATAATTCTAGTAGTATAGTTAATTACTTATTTAAATACACTAAACAATAATAACAATGACAATAAACATATAACATAATATGTAATATTTATACTTAAATTCCCTTGAGGGGGTAAGTTATAAATCGTCTTATAATTTTAAATTATCTTCTGGTGAAGTATATCATATCATCGGTATCTACCATTTTCTCCTTTTGGTTGTCCATATTTTTTTAATTATTTTTATTTTCTTAACCGCCTTCATACATTCATATTTGATTTATTTAGATTCATACAAATTTTCCCTGAAAAGTTGCTGTATATAGATCTTTTGTGATTTGTCATATCAAATAAAAAGGATATAAAGTATTGTTGTTGTTGTATTTCAATTTAAGTTTTTGTTTCTTCTCTTGAACCAATCATAGAAATATTTCCAAGTTTTATAATGGTCGGATTCTTCTTTATTTTTTAATTTGAGTGTTAATGCGTCTGATTTTGCACAGTCTAAGATTTTTTTTAGTATCAAATCATCATCAGGGGGTTTGGGTTGTTTCCATTGTTGGGCAATTGCCATCCTAGTTGCAGTCAAAATATGTATTAATAAATAATATTTATTTTTGTCTATTTTTTGGTCTATAATCCCAAGAAGGAACACTTTGGGTCTTCTATTTATCTTAATTTGTAACATTTCTTTTATCCATTTTTGTATTTTAATCCAAAAATTTTTAATTATTGGGCAAGTCCACCAAATATGATAGTAGGTCCCCTTTTCTTTGCATCTCCAACATTGTGGGTTTATTCCTTTATACATTTGTGATAATCTTGCCGGGGGGGAGGTGCCATCGGTAGTACATTTTGTATAGGTTGTCTCTAAATGCTGTTGATCTCGTCAACTTGTAGTTTTTAGTCCAAATTGTTTCCCATTTATCCAAACTTATACTATACCCAAAATTTCTGCCCCAGCTGTATATATTATTTTTAACAATATAATCCTCCATTTTGTAATTTAACATGTATTTATAAATTTTTGAGATCATCTTCTTATCTTGACTTAAAATTATTTTATCCAATTCTGTTTCTTTTATTTGTATCTCATTTCTTTTCCCTTCTTGGTATTTTGATTTGATTAGATTATACGTCCACCAATCCATTTTTATTCCAGTTTTCTCTAATTGTTCTCTTGTCTTTAATTCCCCATTTCTCTCCAATATTTGGTAGTAATTAAGCATTTTGTTTAACTCTCTCGAATTAGGATATATTATCGCCTCCATGCTGGAGTACCATTTCGGGATTTGAGGATAGTACATTTTTTAAATTCTGGTCCAGACTGTGTATATTGAGTTCCTAATTATATGTTGCCTAAAGTATCTATGTATTTTTTCTTTGTTATCCCATAGAAAGGCATGCCACCCTATCCTCAAGTCATGCCCTTCTAATATCAATAATCTTTTATTTTCTAATTTGATCCATTCCCTCAGCCAATCTATAATCAATGCATTATAATATATTTCGAAGTCAGGTAACCCAAAACCTCCCTGTTTAAGATTGTCTTGCATGTATTGAATTTTAATCCTAGGTTTTTTCCCTGCCCAAACAAATTTTGTTATTATTCTATTCAATTTTTGGAAAAAGGTTTTCTTTAACATAATTGGAATTGTTCTGAATAAGTATAGTATTCTAGGTAAGATGGACATTTTGATTGTTGATATTCTACCAATAAGTGAAATAGGTAATTTATTCAATTTTTCCAGTTTTGTTTGTATTTCTTTTATTAGGACTGTATAGTTGTCTTCTTTTATTGTAGTTGCCCTTGATGATAGTTTTATTCCCAAATATTTAACTCTTTTTATGATTTGTAATTATAATTTGTCTTCTAATGTTTTCTTCTCTATATTTGTTCAGTTTTTTGTCAATATTTTAGTTTTTTGTTTGTTGATTTTTAGCCCTGCTACTTTACCAAATTTAGTAATCTCTTTTAATAAATTTTCACCTGATTCAATGGGGTCTTCTATATTAAATACTAAATCGTCGGCAAATGCTTGAATCTTATATTCTTGCCCCTTTAAATTCAACCCTTTGATGTTTTTATTTGCTCGTATCTGTCTTAGTAAAATTTCTATAGCCAAAATGAATATTAAGGGGGAAAGCGGACATCCCTGTCTTACTCCTTTTTCAATTTTTATGTTCTCTGTTAATTGTCCATTTATTATAACTCTTGCTGATTGTTTAGAATATATTGTCCTAATAGCTCTTACAAATTTTTCTTTAAATTTCATCTTAATTAATTGGTTAATAAAGAAATTCCAGTTTAAATTATCAAACGCTTTCTCCGCGTCTAGAAATATTAAGGCCAAATTTTTCCCTGGGTTTGCCTCGTAATATTCTAGAATATTTATTATGTTTATCAAGTTATTTTTAATATTTCTATTTGGTAGAAAACCATTTTGATCCGAATGTATTATTTCGTTAATTATCATTTTGAATCTTTCCGCTAATATTGTTGTAAAAATTTTATAATCAGAATTCAATAGTGCTATAGGTCTATATTGTTTTATTGAGTGTCTTTGTTTTGGGTCTTTTGATATTAATGTTATTAATCCCTCTTTCCATGATTCGGGCATTTCTCCTTTATTTAGTACTTCATTTAGCATTTGCAACATTAGTTTTTTGGCTGGGTCATACATTTGTTTACAGAATTCGGCTGGTATTCCATCTAACCCCGGTGTTTTATTATTATTTTGTTTTTTGATTGCTAATTCTAGTTCTATCATCGTTATATCTTTGTCCACCCTGTCTATGTTAATCTAAGATATTTGTGGTATCTCGGCCTCATTTAAATGCAAATCTATATCTTCTTTTTTTAATGTCATCTATCCCATATAGCTGTTGAAAATAATTTTGAATTGTCTTTTTTTTCCCTTCTATGTCAACTTGTTTTTCTCCTCTTTCGTCTTCTAATTGTTGGATATATTTCTTGGAATTCTTGCTGTAGCTGGTAATTATTACTGTGTTTATCTTCACTCAGGGATTTTAGCCAACTGATAAGACTTTGCTAGATTTGCTTCTCCCTTTGAAAAACCTTTTAAAAGACTCTTACGATACTGAGACTTTTGTAAATATTAAATCCTTTTATTAGTTAGACAATTTGTGTGCATCTGAGATAGAACAACTTTGTATTTGCTTTTGCTACAGAAACAAATGCCCAAATGATACCTTGGATTGTTTATTTTTTTAACATACCCTTGACGATAAAAGTTATTGCTTCCTGTTCAGAATGTTGTTTCAATTCCTACCCTCCAAATGACACTATAGAGCTCTACATACCAACACATCTAGACACAAGAACAGTTTTTTCCTGAATGCCATCACTCTGCTAAACTAATAATTTCCTCAACACTATCAAACTATTTACTAAGTCTGCACTAGTATTAATTTTGTCATTGTTCCCATCATCCATATCCTCCCAGAAAATACTGTATGACTGTAACTTTGTTGCTTGCATCCTTACAATTTATATTGGCTGGTTCCTAATATGATTTGATTGCTTATTTGTACCCGGACTATCAAAGTTATGATTCTTGACGAACGTATCTTTTCTTTTATGTACACTGAGATCATGTGCACCAAGACAAATTCCTTGTCTGCCCAATCACACTTGGCCAATAAAATTCTATTCTATTCTATTCTATTCTATTCCATTCTATTCCATTCCATTCCATTCCATTTTTATCACATGTGTGCTTCCATTAAGCAATTTTCAGCCCTAGATCCAGCTGGCTAGCAGTGAGTGCTGGACGCCAAGAACTGAAGTACAAGGGAGCTAACTGGTAATGCATATGAGGAAGTTGCAATGAACTCTAAAGATCTTTAATTGTCCCTGGGCCAAAATTTAACAGTCACTGATCTACCATAGTTAGATTTCCAGCCTGTTTAGTATCAGAGCACAGACATAGTTTGCTAATCAGAGATAATATTTTCTGTATGATTATTCTTTTCTTCCATTTCTAAATGTCTCCCACACAATATCAGAATATCACTTTGAATCATATTATTATAGAAATAGCACTTGGCATCTGTTAGTATAATTGGTGTAATTGATTGTTTCTGTTCGTCTGTGAAGCATACTTGAGCTTTTGTCCCTACAAAATTAGATCTTAATTGAATTCATATTCATATGGCTAATAAGTGCTCAAGGAAATAATGCTGTCAATGCCAGCACAACTGAGAGGCAGGCTGAAAATTAAGCTACAGTTCAAGTTTAAATGTCTATGGAGATTCTCAATCATCCATGTCATTGTTATCCCAAAGGAGCTTTTTTTTTTTTTTAAACCAGGCAACTGGATTTCTTTGGTTTCCCCCCCTTTGAATATGTGTCACTTCTCATCAAAAAACTTGTTCAATTTAGTTCAATTTAGGGGTGGGGGAGGGTTGAGGAGGGGAGGAGGAGGAGAAGGGAGGGGAGAGAAGAAGATTTTAGTAGTACATGAGTAATAAGACACCATTATAGCAGCACTCCTCAATCTTTTATGTTGTGTATAATAGACCGCTGGGGGGCATATTCAGGCAGGAAATTACCATATTACCATTGATTGGCTGTTGAACTTAATACAATAATTGCCTTGGTTGAGATATAGAAACATTGTTGCTGTTTGTTACCTTTTCTATGATTTAATAGTTTAATCAGTTCCATGATTAAATTGTTCTGTTCTGACTTACCGCCTCTGCCTCATGGTCTAATATTTTGGACACCAGGGACTAGTTCCATTGGGACAGGTTTTTCTGCAGATCAGAGGGAGGCGTGGATTTGTGTGCTGCCTGCATCCTGTGGATAAAGCTTTGCTTGTTTGCACAAACTAGTTTCTGGCATGTCATGGTGCCAGTCCCTGGACCGGGGGTTGGGGACCTCTACATTAGAGAATCTTATTTATCTGAAAATGCAATATGCTACATCATATTAGATAAATTTAATAATGATAATGTAGAAAATATTTAAAATACAAGTATTAATGAAACTTGAAGCCTTTCTTTGAAGTATTATGGACAAGTTGGTTGAAAAACAATTTGGGGCATTATTTCTCTACATGGTGACTGCTGCTAGGATTCACACAAAGGGGACATCAGTTATTGAATACTGGACTTTAAAATGGGCAGAGATGACAAAATTAACCACATTGATTAGAGACATTGGATTAGATAAGCTTAAAAGAGACTGGAAGCCATTTCAGTAAGAAGACTACAGGAAACTATTGTAGAATAATTTTTAGATCCTGGTAGAAATCTCTGTTGGCTATGCTTTTATCATCTTGATTGTTCTCTATTGTTTCTGAGATGCTATCATTCTTAACTCATCCCTATGAGTCAGTATTTAATGTCATTAAAGCTTAAACTTAAAGCACATGTAAGCAAGTGACGTGCTTTTTTAAAAAACATTCTGATCTTCGGAGTCATCTTCAGACGTAACTGCTAAAACATTACAACTAAAAAATGTTACTTTGCTTCTGGACAAATTTGAAAGTTTAAACCATAAAATACTACACCATTTAGTTCAGAATACTTTTTTCCTTGTTTTCCTCCTCTAAAATCTAGGTGCATCTTATACACCAGTGCGTCTAATACACCGAAAAATACGGTACCAAATCATCTGCAATGGCTTGCAATTTGTATTCTTTTTTGTAATTATTTCATTTTATTTTTTTTCTGAAGAATCAATCCATGTACCTTTACATGTTACAGTATTGTAAACACATGCTTATAATTTACATTTTTCATTTATTTTTCATTAGGCTTTTCTATTCTCTTTGATCTTTAGGTGGTCCCTCTGCCTAAGAAGAAACTTTAAGCCTTAAGTTTTGGATTTTTAAAATTCCCCTCACCTCATCTTCTTCCTTTGGCAGTGATTGTCTTCCTCCTCTTCTTCCTCCTCCTCCTCCCACCCAAATTCCAGGTTTTTATTTGTTTCCTAATATGTTTTCACACATTATTTGCTTTTAAATTGATTCCTATGGGAAAAATTGCTTCTACTTACAAATTTCTCTACTTAAGAACCTCGTCACGGAAAGAATTAAGTTCTTAAGTAGAAGTACCACTGTATAATGTAGAGAAAGAAGAAATAAAACTTTCTTCAAAATTTCATCACTACTTATCCATTTCCTTTTAATTTCTCAGCTACTTCCTTTTTGTTTTTGTACTGCCTCCATCCCTCATTCCATATTTCCTTCCAAATTTTTCCAACCACTTTCTTCTTGTATTTTTACTCAATCTCCCTTTCCTTGTATTATTCTTTTACCCTCGTAGCAACATCTCTTTCTCTTTCTTTCCACTCTTTTCTTTCTCAACTCAATTTTCTGTAAAAAAAAAACCCTGCTTTTCCCTCCTTTTATGACCTAATTCTGCTTCTCCACACCACTAATTTGAACATCTTCATCCAAATAAACCACAATAACATCATTGTGCGTATCATATTTATTTACATTATCATTTCAAAGGCTCTTCCAAGATCATCAGGAAATTGTCTGGCAAGGTCAATAAGCTCTTCACAGTCATTTTCTCCATATCTTTAAGGTCACAGTCCTTTCCACTTTCCACTCTTCCAAAAACAGCAGCTGGGCAAAATACTAAAACAATTTACCACCATAGTGAGTATTCTCCAACCACTGTTCCGCCTTCCAGCTCTGCATTTCTTGTTTAGTCCATTTATTGTCCCTTATTTATTTTTCTTATATTAAAATCTATTACAATTTTCAAATTCCTTCGAAGTCCAGTCAAAATCTTTTAAAGCTTTGTCCAATTTTTCGAAACAGCTCAAATCCTTCAATTTGTGGGCTTTAGTTGAATAACCCTTCTACTTTTATTCCTTTCTTTTATCCACATACCCAAATGGTTGCTTCTTCATTTCTGGTCATTTTTGTTCCCTTAAACAATGTTAAAGTCTCTTTTTTTTTGTTCTTCTTTGGCAAAATCCACTCACCCGCCTCCTCTCTTCAACATTCCTATCCTACCGGCAATTCATTTTTAACTATTCCATTTATATTTTTCAGTATTAAAGTTCAAAACTTTTGAACTGCACGACCACAATGCCAGCATTTAGGGTTTAGTCCTCCAATCATATATGGCAACTGGGAAGGAGTTCTATACCATTTTAGATATATTTTCCTTTCCATTTACTGAAACTTCTCTATTTTAATTTTTTGTATCCCTCTCATTATTCCTTCTATTCTTTAGTCTGTTAAATTAAAATCCTTACTCTATTTATTCTTAATTTGATTCAGCATATATTCCTTATCATCTGTCATTAATTTATATATCACCTATACTCCTCTTAATCCTTTCTCTCTATATTTCAAAATTGTATCTATTTTATTTTCTCTCAGACCCATTTTTATCTTATCTATTGGCTCACTCCATCTTAACCAATTTTGGGGTCCACCTATTTGTATTATCTCATTGATTTTCATTAATTCATCTTTTATTTGATTATAGCCATTTATTTCTAACTCTTTTTCACCCCTCCCTATTACACTTCTTATAGATATTCCTTGCTTCCACTCTTTCTGCCATCTACTCCATACTTTAAATGCTACTTTCCTGGTCCTATAGTTTTCTTGCTTATTTCATTTAAATTTGAATCATGTATACTTTCTTTTCCTAGCCCTTGTTCACCTTATTTTCTAATTTCACCCATTTCTCCTCCCTTTGGTCCAATTCAGGTAATTGTTTTATTTGGAAGGCTTCATAATATTGTACAATCATAATACTGTATATTCGGTAGTCCCCATCCCAATTGGCTCGTTTATATATACAGTGGTACCTCATGATACGAACGCCCCGCCATACGAACAACCCGAGATACGAACCCGGGGTTCAGAAATTTTTTGCCTCTTCTTACGAACATTTTCCGTCTTACAAACCCTCCGCCACCGCCTCCAAGAAGCCCCGCCGCCCGGCTGTTGCTTTTTGAAACAGCCGGGAGGCTTCTCAGCGTCCTCCTGAACCCGAATGCCAAACCCGAACTTCCAGGTTCGGCATTCGGGAGGCCACTGAGAAGCCCCCCGGCTTAGGCTCCATCTAGACCTCCAGCGAGGACGCGGCGGGCAGCGGCTGGGCGCGGCGGCGAGGGTGCGTCCGACTCGGGGCTGGCGGTGCCCGACGCAGTGGGGAACATCGGCGCAGGAGGCAGGAGAGGACCGAATGACCAGAGCAGCAGCGCCGCGGCCATGCCCGGCTCGGCTTCCCTGGCCGCCGCAGGCACCGCACACCGCGATCTTCCGGGCCAGCCAGGCTCAGCAGCGAAAGGTGGCTGCCTGACCGGGAAGGCTCGGCTGAAAGGGGCCGGGGCTGGAGCCACAGAGAGGGGCATGCCTTCCGCCCAGGAAGTCCTGCCCCTTCATCCCCGAAGGCCGGCCTTTTTGGCTGGAAGAGAAGGTGAAATGCTGGCGGCTGTAGCAGCTGCTGCAAGAGGCTTCCTCGCCCATGGCCGGCAGAAGAGCGCTCTTGTCCGGCGGGAGGTGAAGCTTCACCTCCTGCCGGGCAAGAACGCTCTTCTGCTGGCCACGGGCGAGGAAGCCTCTTGCAGCAGCTGCTACAGCTGCCGGAATTTCACCTTCCCTCCCAGCCAAAAAGGCCGGCCTTCGGGGATGAAGGGGCAGGACTTCCCGGGCGGAAGGCGGGCCCCTCTCTGTGGCTCCTTTTTGGCTGGGAGGGAAGGTGAAATGCCGGCGGCTGTAGCAGCTGCTGCAAGAGGCATTTCACTTTCCCTCCCAGCCAAAAAGGAGCCACAGAGAGGGGCATGCCTTCCGCCCGGGAAGTCCTGCGTCTTCATCCCCGAAGACCGGCCTTTTTGGCTGGGAGGGAAGGTGAAATGCTGGCGGCTGTAGCAGCTGCTGCAAGAGGCATTTCACTTTCCCTCCCAGCCAAAAAGGCTGGCCTTTGGGGATGAAGGGGCAGGACTTCCCTGGCTGAAGGCATGCCCTTTTCTGCAGCTCCTTTTTGGCTGGGAAGGAAGGTGAAATGCCAGCGGCTGTAGCAGCTGCTGCAAGAGGCATTTCACTTTCCCTCCCAGCCAAAAAGGAGCCGCAGAGAGGGGCATGCCTTCCGCCCGGGAAGTCCTGCCGCTTCATCCCTGAAGACCGGCCTTTTTGGCTGGGAGGGAAGGTGAAATGCCGGCGGCTGTAGCAGCTGCTGCAAGAGGCATTTCACTTTCCCTCCCAGCCAAAAAGGAGCTGCAGAGAGGGGCATGCCTTCCGTCCGGGAAGTCCTGCCCCTTCATCCCCGAAGGCTGGCCTTTTTGGCTGAGGGGGAAGGTGAAATGCCTCTTGCAGCAGCTGCTACAGCTGCTGGCATTTCACTTTCCCTCCCAGCCAAAAAGGCTGACCTTTGGGGATGAAGGGGCAGGACTTCCCTGGCTGAAGGCGTGCCCCTCTCTGCGGCTCCTTTTTGGCTGGGAAGGAAGGTGAAATGCCAGCGGCTGTAGCAGCTGCTGCAAGAGGCATTTCACTTTCCCTCCCAGCCAAAAAGGCTGGCCTTTGGGGATGAAGGGGCAGGACTTCGCGGCTGAAGGCATGCCCCTCTCTGCGGCTCCTTTTTGGCTGGGAGGGAAGGTGAAATGCCGGCGGCTGTAGCAGCTGTGGAAGAGGCATTTCACTTTCCCTCCCAGCCAAAAAGGAGCCGCAGAGAGGGACACGCCTTCCGCCCGGGAAGTCCTGCCCCTTCATCTCCGAAGGCCGGCCTTTTTGGCTGGGAGGGAAGGTGAAATGCCAGTGGCTGTAGCAGCTGCTGCAAGAGGCATTTCACTTTCCCTCCCAGCCAAAAAGGCTGGCCTTTGGGGATGAAGGGGCAGGACTTCCCTGGCTGAAGGCGTGCCCCTCTCTGCGGCTCCTTTTTGGCTGGCAAGGAAGGTGAAATGCCAGCGGCTGTAGCAGCTGCTGCAAGAGGCATTTCACTTCTCCTCCCAGCCAAAAAGGAGCCGCAGAGAGGGGCATGCCTTCCACCCGGGAAGTCCTGCCCCTTCATCCCCGAAGATTGGCCTTTTTTGGCTGGGAGGGAAGGTGAAATGCCAGCGGCTGTAGCAGCTGCTGCAAGAGGCATTTCACTTTCCCTCCCAGCCAAAAAGGAGCCGCAGAGAGGGGCATGCCTTCCGCCTGGGAAGACATGCCCCTTCATCCCCAAAGACTGGCCTTTTTGGCTGGGAGGAAAGGTGAAATGCCGGTGGCTGTAGCAGCTGCTGCAAGAGGCATTTCACTTTCCCTCCCAGCCAAAAAGGCTGGCCTTTGGGGATGAAGGGGCAGGACTTCCCTGGCTGAAGGCGTGCCCCTCTCTGCGGCTCCTTTTTGGCTGGCAAGGAAGGTGAAATGCCAGCGGCTGTAGCAGCTGCTGCAAGAGGCATTTCACTTCCCCTCCCAGCCAAAAAGGAGCTGCAGAGAGGGGCATGCCTTCCGCCCGGGAAGTCCTGCCCCTTCATCCCCGAAGATCGGCCTTTTTTGGCTGGGAGGGAAGGTGAAATGCCAGCGGCTGTAGCAGCTGCTGCAAGAGGCATTTCACTTTCCCTCCCAGCCAAAAAGGAGCCGCAGAGAGGGACATGCCTTCCGCCCAGGAAGACATGCCCCTTCATCCCCAAAGACCAGCCTTTTTGGCTGGGAGGATAGGTGAAATGCCGGTGGCTGTAGCAGCTGCTGCAAGAGGCATTTCACTTTCCCTCCTAGCCAAAAAGGAGCCGCAGAGAGGGGCATGCCTTCCGCCCGGGAAGTCCTGCCCCTTCATCCCCGAAGACCGGCCTTTTTTGGCTGGGAGGGAAGGTGAAATGCCGGCGGCTGTAGCAGCTGCTGCAAAAGGCTTCCTCGCCCGTGGCCGTCAGAAGAGCGCTCTTCTGCCGGCCACGGGCGAGGAAGCCTCTTGCAGCAGCTGCTACAGCCGCCGGCATTTCACCTTCCCTCCCAGCCAAAAAGGCCGGCCTTCGGGGATGAAGGGGCAGGACTTCCTGGGTGGAAGGCGTGCCCCTCTCTGCGGCTCCAGCCCTGGCCCCTTTCGGCTGAGCCTCCCCCGTCAGGCGGCCGCCTTCCGCCGTTGAGCCTGGCCGGCCCGGAAGATCGTGGTGCGTGGTGCCTGTGGCGGCCAGGGAAGCCGAGCCGGGCGTGGTGGTGGCGCTGCTGCTCCGGTCGCCCGGTCCTCTCCTGCCTCCCATGCCGAAGTTCCCCACTGCATCGGGCGCTGCCAGCCCCGCCGCCGCTGTGCCCAGCTGCTGCCCACCCCGTCCTCCCTGGAAGTCTAGTCTGTCATCCTGGCTCAAGCGGGCGGCGGCAGACCGTCTTTGTGGTTTTGGCTGGGGGGGGAGCAGGAGGACCTTCCTGACTCCCTCCCCCTAGCACTTCGCCCAGGACAACAGGCAGGGCAAAGGAGCGTGGGGCAAAGGGAGGCTCAAGCCTCCTTCGGTGGTGGCGGATAGCTTTCGGGTTTCTGAGTTTTGGGCTTGCACGCATTAATCGCTTTTCCATTGATTCCTATGGGAAACAATGTTTCATCTTACGAACTTTTCACCTTACGAACCTCCTCCCGGCACCAATTAAGTTCATAAGACGAAGTATTACTATATACTGTCTTCAGTGTTACTCTTACTCTTTTCCCTCCAAAGATCCATTCTCTCAGTTCTACATCCCATTGCTTTAATTGTTCCGTGTGGATCTCCACTGGCAACGCTTGTATTAAGTACATTAATTTTGGCAAGATCAATATCTTAGCTGCTTGTGTTCGTTTTGTTATTGATAGATATTTCCCTTTCCATTCCCTAATTTGTCTTCTTATTCTCCTCCATATCTTATTATGATTCCATTTTTAAGCCACTCTTCTTTCTTAGTTATTTGAATACCTAAATATTTTATTCTCCCTTTTGCTAATTGTATCCCTCCTTCCTCTGCTATTTTTTTTTTGCTCTGTCAAACTCATGTTCATTAACATTATCTCTGATTTATTCAAATTTATTTTCATCCCTGAAACTGCCTCAAAATCTTTCAAAATTATTTTAAGTTCATATAATGTATCCAGCAGATATTCTGTGACCAGTAAGATATCATCTGCATACAAATTTATTTTTAATTCTTCATTTCTTATTTTATAACCTTGTATTCCCCTTCATTATTCTTAATTCTATCTGCTAGACTTTCAATACCAATTAGAAATAACCCTTGTGAAAGGGGACTACCTTGATGGGTACCCCTTTGTAGCTCTACTCTTTTCGATAACCTGTTATTAACTCTAATTCTTGCCCCCGCACCTGTGTACAGCCTTTGAATTGTTTCTATATATGATTTATTAATTCTATATTTTTCCATTACAATACTGTATATAGATATTTATGAATCAAAGGCTTTATATACATCCCTCTTTTATTTTTAATTTCACCAACTCCATATTTCCCGTCTCTTTTTTAGATAGCTAGTTTTTTCATTGTATTTATGTTACTTTTTTGAAAATCCCTTTTCACTAAAATTTCTTTTTTCCACAATTCTAGATCCTCTATTTGGCTCAGTTCCTGTTTGGATTGCTCCAACTTTTGTTTTATTTCTATTCTATAGTTTTCCTGTAGCTCTCTCTGGTATTCCTCTATTTCTTTAATCTTTTTATCCTTCATTTTTTTTCTTTTCCTATTATAAATCATTTCTTGAGAAATAGCGTAGGCTCGAAGGACAGGCTTAGCCGCATCCCAAACAATTGTATGCTCTGCTGACTCTAAGTTTTCCTTAAAATAATTATCCATTACCTTTAGCAATTCCTCTTTCTTCCCCCCCCCCAAATAGATAATTCTTATATGTCCATTTATATTCCCTATTCGTCTTCTTCCTCCTCATTTTCCTCCTTTTTTTCTTCTTCCGATTCCTCGCTAGAACTTAATTCCTCCTCTGCTGACTTTGGAGGCTGTCTGTGCTTTGCTTTGCTCTTCTCCTTACATTGTGTCTGCAAACATTTCCAATGTTTTTCCGGTTGTTCTTCCTGCTGTTAACACACCCGAATTTCTCCAACATATCCTCCGCCTCTTTTACGTTAGTAGCTGTATATCTTCTCCCATCTTTGAATGCAATCAAGTGTAGTGGAATTCCCCAGCTGACTCTCTGCCCATTGTGAAATAACACATCAGCATAGTTTTGCAGTTCTCTTTTTGTCTGCAATGTTACATACCATGGCATAGGTTAAGCCAGGCCATTATTCTAAGTCCTCCCCACTCAGGTATCTTTTCCTTCAAGGCTTTGAATGTCATATCCTTTACTCTCTCCGTTGAAAAAGCAATAACGTCACGTGGGGGTTGTTTTCCGTCTTGAGTCTTGCACTGCAGCCTGTTTGGCCGTCTTTTTAACTGTCTTTAATTCTGGTTGAATAACCTCCAAATTAGCTGTTATGTCATCAAGATTCTTATTGATATTTCATTCAGGCCTGCTAAAGGATTCTTCGAAGGCTGCCATAATTTCTTGCATTTTTGGAGCCATTTTAAAATGTTTCTTCCTCTCTTCCTTCCCCTCTGAATTTTGCCCCTTTTTTCCCAGTTCTTACTGGCCAAACTCTGCTCGCAATCCCCTCTGCAGATCTGTAAAACCTCCAGTTTCACTTTCCAGTACTTGTAAGGGTCGTCTGTCACTCTATGATGTCTTTTTAGAACTTCTTCTGTTTCCGTAGGGAGGATTCAGGGAAGCACCCACTCCTGTCGACGCATGTGCAGAATCTCAATGACGACGATGATGGTGAAGCCGATGTTTATAGGCTAGCCTCTGTTGTTATGGATGATTTATGATTTAAAAATCAAATTAGTTTTTTCCATTTGTTTGATTTTTCTTTTCATTTTCCTCATTTTACTTAACTCTGCCAAATATTCCAATTCTTCCATCTAAGACACAGAAAAGAGAAAAAGCGCCCATCAGTCACAGAATAGATACAAAAGAGAAGCTTAGGACAGGATTATAAGGGAATTGAATGACTTACTTCTGCTATCATGGCATTCAATTCCTCCAGCTTCTCCATCTCCTCCAGCAAGTCCATCTCCTCTTCCAGATACATAGGAAGGCTGGGCTCCGTCTGTTTCCGCTGGGACTCCTTGTATTTTCGCACACCCATCTGGCAAAAGAAGACATCTTGAACACTTTTGAACAGAGGAGGCAAATCTACAAAGTTTGATTCTGTCTCTAGACCAGAGGTCAGCAACCCACGGCTCTGGAGCCATATGTGGCTCTCTCAGCGCTCTGCTGTGGCTCCCTGTTGCTCAAAATATGTGTCACAATCGCTGGTGTGTGACACCCACCGATGCACAATTTATTAAGCTTTTTGACCCCCGGTAGGCCATCCATGGATAAATCCATTAAAAGAAATGTTATAGAAGAAAACAGAATCTTTAATTAAACTACAGTAATCCCTCGCTACTTCACGATTCATCTTTCACGGATTCGCTATTTCACGGGTTTTCAAAGGGGACTTAAATCCATTAAATCCATTGAAAATTTTAAATCCATTAAAATCCTACAGTCAGGCATGCAAGCTAACAAGCAAACAAATAAAACTGAAGATCTCTTACCTCAAATATGGCTTTTCCTAGATAAAATATGAAAAGAGCCATGATGTAAATCAAATAAACCTTACCTAAACTACTGTTGAACTACTAAGGAAATATATATAAATAAATAAATATAGATAAATATGTATATATAAAATAAGAAACAAACAAATAAATAACTAAACAAATACATTTTATAAAAGAGATCAATAATAAGAACAAAACCAACTCCTGCCAACCATTAACTACATAAATCACCCACGCAGAGAACCAAATCTCAGGTGAATGCCTTTCATTCAGCCCACGCAAAGGTTTTATTTACTTCCCCTTTGTGACCTCATGCACCTGTCATAAGGATCATTATTTGTGACCTCATGAGGGAAAAGCAAAGCAAACTGATTAGATGATTTAATGCTACTCAGTGCTTTATCTACAGTGGGGGGGGGAGTATTTAGTCAGACACCAGTTGTGCAAGTTCTCCCACTTAAGGCATCACTGGGAACTTCTCCTGTTCCAGATTAACTGAAACCAATGAGATACCCACAAATATATATTTGAAGAAGATAAGAAATAAACAATAGAGAAAAAACATACACCTATATCAAGGAGAAGAACCAGATCCAATGGAAAGCAGGTGTTTCTACCTATCTTCCTATATTGTCTTACAAGAAGAGTTCGAGTTATCCAGATGTCTCAGTGCAGAAGGCAGAGGTATGGTGGTTCAGTGGCTTAATGATGCTGGAGATCATTAAGCCTCTTCTCTGTCAGTTCAAGTCCTAACATCATGTGTTGGTGCGAGATCTCATCACTTGCCCCAGCTTCTGCCCACTGAGCAGTTCAAAAGCATGTTATATGCGGATAGATAAATAGGTTCAACTTTAGTGGGAAGAAGAGCTGGTGCTTCGTGCAGACAGATTCCTGCTAGTGCTGACATACCCTGATGCAACATCCATTTGTGAGGTGACTTCAGTGGAGGGAGAAAATCCCATATGCTGGTGCAGGATGCAGTTTGTCTTTCTTTGTAGCGTGGAACTAGCTCCCCCCTTTGGTGCACCAATCATAGTATATGAACATGAACCGAATGGGATAGCAATTTTAAGGCAGTCAAAGACTGTAACCACTCTGTATCAGCATTGTAGTCTGTTGGCTAATGTAACATCACCATATGATAAAGAAACAAAGAAACGAACGAACGAACGAACGAATGAATGAATGAATGAATGAATTAATTAATGAACGAATGAAATAGTGCAGAAAGCAGATTCAAGTATATTGTGTTTCACCTCAAATAAGACCCTGTCAGCCTTACATCATTCCGAGGTGGATAAAATGAAGACTCAGATTGTTATGCACAATATGCTGATTTTGTAAACCACTTAGAAAGGGCTGTAAAAGCACTATGAAGTGGTATGTAAGACTAAATGCTACTGCTATTATATTTTTTGGAACCTTGAAATAAGCACTTAGCCATGGATTCAAAAGCCCGATTGGGCTTATTATCAGGGAATGTCTTATTTTGGGGGAAACAGGGGAAACAGGGTAAAAAACTGATCATATTGCTATGATCACTATCCTGACCCTTTTATACTTTTCTCTCCTTGTGAATAATAGTATAAAAGGACATGATTTCTATGTCTCTGAAAGTTGTGGAAATTCGATATAGGGCATAATGTGTATCCATACAAACCATCCCTCTGGTCTGAGAGTTTAAGAAAAGGGGGAAAAACCATAAATACAATTTTATTTATTCATTTGTTATTAGAGTTGAAAGGGACCTTACAGGTTATCGAGTCCAACCCCCTGCTTAAGCAGGAAATCCTACAGCACCCCAGCCAAATGACAGTACAATATCCTCTTGAAAATGTCCAAAGTTGGGGAGTTGACAACCTCTGCTGGCAGGCCATTCCACTGGTTGATGGCTCTCACCATCAGGAAGTTCTTCCTTATCGCCAGGTTGAACGTTTCCTTAGTCAGCTTCCAACCGTTGTTCCTCGTCCGGCCCTCTGGAAAATAGTGTGACCCCCTCCCCTCCATGGCAACCCCTTAAGTACCTGTATACAGCTATCATGTCCCCCCTAGCCCTTCTTTTTACTAGACTATCCATGCCCAGTTCCAGCAACCTTTCCTCACATGGCCTGGTCTCTAGTCCCTTAATCATTTTAGTTGCTCTTTTCTGCACCCTTTCCAGAGTCTCTATATCTCTTTTGAAGTGTGGTGACCAGAACTGGATGCAATACTCCAGGTGCGGTCTGACCAGGGCGTTATAGAGTGGTATTATTACCTCTCTGGTCTTGGAGTGTATCCCCCTGTTCATGCAGCTTAGGATTGTGTTGGCTTTTTTTAGCTTCTGCTGAACATTGCTGGCCCATGTTTAGCTGGTTATCCACCAAGACTCCAAGATCCCTTTCACAGTAATTTATGGTAAGTGTGGTCTCACCCTGTTTGTATGCATGTTTTGGGGGTTTTTTTGCCTAGGTGCAGGATTTTACTTTTCTCTACATTGAACTTCATTTTGTTTGTTTTGGCCCACCCTATCCTCTGGGGTGTTGGCCAATCCCGCCAGCTTGGTATCATCTGCGAATTTAATTAATTCCCCCTCTATTCCCTTGTCTAGGTCATTGATAAATATGTTAAAGAGTACTGGGCATAGGACTGATCCCTGTGGTACCCCGCTGCCTACCTCTATCCATGTGGACTTAGTCCCATTGAGGGCTACTCGCTGGGTGCGATTGGTCAGCCAGTTTTCAATCCAATTCTTGTTGTGTTACTGTCGATCCTACTCTTCTTTACTTTGGAGAATAGAAGGTTGTGGTCCACCTTGTTGAATGCTTTGCTAAAGTCTAGGTATATTATGTCCACTGCATTTCTCTGGCCAATTGACTTGGTCACAGTGTCGAAGAATGAAATGAGGTTTGTTTGGCATGATTTGTTTCTGACTAATCTGTGTTGGCTGGTGGTTATTACGTTGTTCGATTCAAGGTGTTGGCAGATCTGTTTCTTGGTTATCTTTTCTAATATTTTCCCAGGAATAGACGTTAGGCTGATTGGTCTGTAGTTTCCTGGGTCCCTTTTTTTTTGCCTTTTTTGTAAATAGGGACCATGTCAGCTCGTTTCCAATCGTCTGGTAGGTCTCCTGTGATCCAGGATTTTTGAAAGATGTGATACAGAGGTTCAGTGATGACATCAGCAAGGTCCTTTAGGACTCTGGGGTGAAGTCCATCTGGTCCTGGTGATTTGTATTCATTGAGTTCCAATAGGTAGTCTCTTACTGTATTTTTTATTAAAGTAGTGATTTGTTTCAGTTTTGATTTCTGCAGCTGTGATACAAGCTCGTTGTTTTGTTGTTTCTTTGTGCGTGAAACCAGATGCGAAAAAGGTATTGAGCCGTTCTACTTTCTCGTTATTGTCCGTTACTTCTGTGCCATCTCCTCTTTTTAGTGGACCCACTGCTTCCTTGATTTTTTGGGGGGGGTGTTTATGTGTTGGAAGAAGCTTTTTTTATTGTCTTGGACTTTTGTTGCTAGGGTTAGTTCATACTGTGCTTTTGCTGTCCTGATTTTTTCTTTGCAGATTCTGGCTGTTTGTTGGTTATGTGCCCTTCTTTCCATTTTTTGTATCTGTCTTTTTTTTCATTCAGTTTGTTTGTTAGGTCTTTGTGTAACCAAGCTGGTTTCTTTTTTTATTTTGGGTGTTTCTTTTTCATCGGGCTAGCATTGTTTTGCGATTTTGGGATTGTGGTTTTTAAGATTTCCCAAGCTTCTTGCGTGGTTTTGCCTTTTAGGACTGTTGTCCAAGGGATCACTCTCAGGTTTTCTCTACGTTTATTGAAGTCTGCTTTTTTAAAATCTGGGATATTGGTGTTGTTGGATCCAGTTGGTTGTGTTGATATTATATTGAATTTGAGGATGTTGTGGTCACTTTCACCCAGCACACCATCTGTTTCGACCCCTACTATCACTTCTTCTCTGTTTGTGAGAATTAGGTCCAGTGTGGCTGCCCCTCTACTTCCATCCTCTACTTTTTGGACTATGAAGTTGTCTGCAAGGCATGTCAGAAATTTGTTTGATATTTCGCTTGGTGTAGAATTATTTTTCCAATTTATGTCCGGGTAATTAAAGTCTCCCATTATTACTATGTTGTTTTTCTTGCATATGTGTCAGTTGGTTATTGAAAAGGCTGTCCATTGTTTCTGTTTGGTTTGGTGGTCTATAGTACACACCAATTGTTGTGTTGCACTTTCTTTCTTTTTTGATGTTGACCCATAAGCTTTCTAGAAGGTTTTCTTCTTTTGTAGCTTGTAATTCAGTGATGTTGTAGTAGTCTTTTATGTACAGTGCAACACCACCTCCTTTTTGTGTGATCTGGTTTTTTATAATAGTTTGTATCCTTTAATCTGTATATTCCAGTTGTGTGTATTTTCCCACCAGGTTTCAGTGATTTCAACTGTGTCATATTTGCTTTCATGGATTAGAATTTCTAGTTCACCCTGTTTGTTCCCTAGGCTTTGTGCATTAGTATAAAGGCATTTGAGTTATTTGTGTCTGTTTTTGGGAGGACCCTGGGTGACTTCTGGTTGGTGTTTGTGTGTGTCTCCCTTCCCTTCCCTTTTTAGTTTGTTGTTGACCTTGCTTACTAAGGGGCCCTGATTGGTGTTAGGTTCTGGAATATGGTTGCCCACCCCACACAGTGTTAGTTTAAAGCCCTTCTGATGAGTTGGGCTAGACGGTTTCCAAGGATATTCTTCCCAGTCTTAGTGAGGTGTAACCCGTCCCTAGCTAGAAACCCATCCTGGAGAAAGTGTAGTCCATGATCAAAAAATCCAAAGTTTCTTTGGCAACACCAACCTTTTAGCCAGTGGTTCAGTTGCAGAATATTTTGTTCTCTTGTTGGGTGCCATCCCCTTGTAGGTAGTATGGATGAAAAAACTACCCATGCACCCATGTCTTTGGCTTTGCTGCCCAGTTGGTCATAGTCCCTCATTGTTGTGTTTAGGTCTTTTCCTGCTTCATTTGTTCCCACATGGAATATTATTATGGGGCAGTAGTTTGTGGGTTTTATGATCTTGGTTATTTTTTCTGTTATGTCAGAAATTTTGGCTCCAGGGAGGCAGCTTCCCTCCCTGGATTGATTGTCCGGCCTGCAAATGGCAGGTTCAGTTCCCCTGAGAATTAAATGCCGAATTACGAGCACTCTCCTTTTTTCCTTTTGGTTGGGGATATTTGGAGTTTTCTTTTTTGTCATGGTGGTAGTTGGTAGTGTTGTTTTGTTGGGGGTTCTAGTTGGTGCTTCTTCAACAGCTGCCTATTTGTTTTCTTCTATTGGGAGTCCATGGTAGTGATTGCGTGTAGTTAGTGGAATTGATTGTGGGTGAGTTGTTTTTGTCGTAGGTTTTGTGTTTGTTTTATACTTTTTTCTGTGGGTGACATGTGTCCAGCTGTTTTTGTCTTCTGGGGGAGTGTTTGGTGTGGAGGTGGCATGGTCATTTCTGTGTACTGGTTGTGGTTGTTCTTTTTGTGTGCTTTGGGGTTTATTGTTGCTGTTATTAAGTTTAATGGTGTTGAGTTCCTGTTGGTGTTGGAGTATTCTAATGTCCCCTAGGGGTTGCAATGTTGAGAAAATATCTTTGGTGTTGGGTGTTTAGGTGAAGTTGCAGTAATGAAAGTGTCCATTTGGAGTTTGCAAGAGTCCAGTTGGAGGTCTTGAGGGTTCTACATTCCTTTGTTTCCCTTTGGGGCCATGTGGTCTGGTTCGCTTTATTGGCATGGTCCAGTGGGTTTCATGAGGGGGGGGATCAGTTGGGCGTTGGGAGCTCCAGGGAGATTACTTTGGGTTGGTGGGGAGTTCTGCTGGCGTCTGGCTTTCCGGGACGGAATCAGCAGGGCATCGGGGGTCCGAGGAGGTCACTCCGAAGGCTCGGGGGAGTCCTCCTGGCTTCTGGCGCTCTCAGGCAGAGTCAGCTGGGTCAATTGTAAAGACAGCCTCTCTCTTTTTGGAAGAATTCAATTTAGTGACTCCATCATTTATTTGTTTACCCATCACAACGTCCTTCCTGTCAATGACTACTTCAGCTTCAACCACAATACCACACGAGCACACAACTGATACAAACTTGAACTTAACTCGACTGCAGGAAATATGACTTTAGTAACCAAGTAGTTGATGCATGGAACTCACTACCTGACTCTGCAGTATCATCATGCAGTATTTACCCTTAGACTATCTACTGTTGACCTCTCCCGATTCCTAAGAGGTCAGTAAGGGATAGTGCATAAGTGCACCAGAGTGCCTTCTGTCCCCTGTCTTAATGTTTTTCTCTTACTAGTAGCATGTATATAAATATTGTTATATCTTTGTATACCACCAATACGTACTTGACAAAACAACAAATAAATAAAGAAAAGCCCTTGTATAATCTAGTAAATACACATATTCTCTGAATGCAGCATTCATGAATGAATGAAAGCATTAGTAAAAAGGGGGGGGGAAGGAAATCTATTTAATAAATGTGAGTCTCCTTAAAGGGCAGAAGTTACAGAGACAGATGTAATATGTGGGTTTTGAGATTGCAGGAATTAATCAGGGCTAAGTATTTATAATTCTACTGAATGCGGAATACTGAGAATATGTGGGAGTTCTCACAAAGTGGCTGATGCAGAAGACATAAATAGAAAGCAGGCATCAATTAATTATTACTATGCATATCTCTCTCTACCCCACTCATCAGGAAACTGTCTAATGCTTACCTTTGTCCTTTCTCTGGGCATGCGGGCATACTACCAACCAAAACAACTCTTTCTCTCTTTCATTTGCTAAGACTACATATATGTATCCCAGTGGTACTCTTGAAAATAACAAATGGAGCTGCAGGCTAACAACCTATTCGCTTGCTATTTTTAAAAATTAAAATAATATGGTACTATAAAAGGTCAGGTTCAACAGATAGCTTGGCAGATGCCAAGAGATGTATTGGTGACTAGATTAAAACCCTGTGAGCTCCACCTTGGTGTTTCCAACCTAGCCCATTTAATTGTTTATCAAATGTATAAGGCCACATAACTCTGTAAAATCTCTGGGTGGCCCATGGCCAGGGGGTGAGCTACTGCCCGGACTGGGGGGAACGCAGTGGGGTAGTGAAAATGGAACTCCACCCCAGAGCACCCAATTTGCACTGAAAGATGTTGAAAGAAAATGCAGGGCATCCTGCATAAGCCACACCCACAGTGCGGTAGTAAAATTTTTGGTAGTCCTTCACTGCCCCTGGCTTACAATATAATTAATAACATTTGGAAGAAGAGCAACCATTAAAAATAATGAAACACAGGACCCGCAGTTCACTTTAACTCCGGGACTGGGGAAAGAGACAAGTTTTCATAATTGTTTTTAAAAGTTTAAAACTGTTTTTAGAGCCTGGGTGGCGCAACAGGTAGAGTGCAGTACTGCATGCCACTGAAGCTGACTGTAGATCTGCAGGTCAGCGGTTCAGATCTCATCACCGGCTCAAGGTTGACTCAGCCTTCCATCCTTCCGACGTGGGTAAAATGAGGACCCAGATTGTGGGGGCAATATGCTGGCTCTGTTAAAAAGTGCTATTGTTAACATGTTGTAAGCCACCCAGAGTCTTAGGAGAAGGGCGGCATAAAAATCGAATGAATGAATGAATGAATGAATGAATGAATGAATGAATGAATGAATGAATAAATAAATAAATAAATAAATAAATAAATAAATAAATAAATAAAAATGGCCAGGTCAGAGGCCAAACGTATCTTAAGGGTAATAATGGTGATCCAGAATTCAGATACTGTGACAGAGAAGATATGTTCTGCTAGGACCCATATAATATGTTTAATACATGGGAATTGTTGGATTACATAAACAGGGCAGAAACCATGGAGGACAGGCAGTGAACATTACCTTTAGTCCATCCATTCTATCTCCACCAATTCTGTGCCAATGCTATGACTGAAAATGTGTCCAGATAGTTGTTTTCCTCCAGGATACTCTGTAGTGGCACCACTACCATCTTCTCTCCAACCTTCCCTAATTTCGGAAGACTAGAAACTGAATGAAAACTGTCCAATACTGTTTGTCCAGAGAAGACGTCTTAAAGAGGGATAGTTGAACTAAGCAGAAGGGATCACCTCTCTTTCAGCAAAACAGATATTACAGAGGGACCCAAATACATTGAGCCAGCAATGTGCAGTGGCGGCTAAAAAAAGCCAACACAATCTTGAACCGCATCAACAGAGGGATACAAGCTAAGATTAAGAGATACTAATACCACTTTATAATAAGAGCCGGGATGGCGCAGCAGGTAGAGTGCAGTACTGCATGCCACTGAAGCTGACTGTAGATCTGCAGGTCAGCGGTTCAGATCTCATCACCGGCTCAAGGTTGACTCAGCCTTCCATCTTTCCGAGGTGGGTAAAATGAGGACCCGGATTGTGGGGGCAATAGGCTGGCTCTGTTAAAAAGTGCTATTGCTAACATGTTGTAAGCCGCCCTGAGTCTAAGGAGAAGGGCGGCATAAAAATAGAATAAATAAATAAAATAAATAAATAATGCCCTTGTCAAACCTTACCCAGAGTACTTCAATTTTGGGCTCCACACTACAAAAAATACATTGAAACTCTGGAAAAGATACAGAAGTGGGCAACCAGAATGTTAAGGGGACTAGAAACCAAAATATATGAGGAAAGGTTGCATGAACTGGGCATGGATAATCTAATGAAGAGGAGGTCCAGGGGATACATGATAGCAATCTTCAAATACCTGAAAGGGCTGCCACAGTGAGGAGGGGGTCACAGTGTTTTCCAAGGCACCAGAGGGCCAGACGAGCAACGGGTGGAAACTGACCAAGGAGAGATTCAATTTTAAAATAAGGAAGAACTTTCTGACGATGAGAGCGATCAACCGGTGGAACGACTTGCTTGCAGAGATTGTGAATGCCCCAACACTGGAGACCTTCAAGAGGAGACTGGATTGCCATATGTCTGGGATGGTATAGGGTCTCCTGCACCAACGGGAGGTTGGACTAGAAGACCCACAGGGTCCCTTCCAACACAAACTATAAATTTATTTATTTATTTATTTAATTGGATTTGTATGCCGCCCCTCTCTGAGGACTCGGGGCGGCTTACAGCATATATAAAAACAGAACAATAATGTAAATCCAATTAATACTACAATTTAAAAACAATTAAAAGAAAAACTTATCAACCAAACATTCAGCAATCATACTTAAGGCATTCAGTGGTCAGGGGGAAGATCTAAAAGTCCCAAGCCTGGGGGCAAAGATGAGTTTTTCAGCTCTTTCAGAAGGCAAGGAGGATGGGGGCCAATGTTCCCTCTAATTTTTTTTCGGGGTGGGCGGAAAAGTATAGTGTCTGAGCGGCAGTCCCCTTGGGACTGGGTGGCATAGAAGTATAAATAAATAAATAAATAAATAAATAAATAAATAAATAAATAAATAAATAAATAAATAAATAAACAAACAAACAAACAAACAAACAAACAAACAAACAAACAAACAAACAAACAAACAAACAAACAAACAAACAAACAATAAATAAATAAATAAATAAATAACAATAAATAAATAATAAATCCCTTCTTTTTTATTAAAAGAAATTAATAATAAAACAAAACAAAACTCTATTACTATTAAAACTAAAACAACCAGCAAATCCAAAAACATAACTATTAATAAAAACAGGTGAGGGCTGGGGTTTTTCCCCCTCTGTTATTATTTAAGTGCTTTTACCATATGCTTTAAATCAAGAGTCACTTCTCTCTCTGTTTCTCTGTCTTTCCTGTCATTTTCTGCCTCAATCATTTTCTCATTTCTCTTCTTTTCTCCCCTTTATTCTATCATTTCTCTCTCTCTTCCTTCCACTCCTCCCTCTCTCTTGCTTTCTTCCTCTCTCTCACTCTCTTCCTTCCTCTCTCCTCTCTCTCACTCTTTCTTTCTTGCTCTCTCTCACTCTCTCTTCCTTCGTATCTTCTCTCTCTCTTTCTCTCGCCCTTCCTTCCCCTCTTCCCCTCCCTCTCTTTCTCCCTCTCTCCCTTTATATTTATCTCTTCCTTCCTTCCTCTCTTCCTCCCTTTCTCTCTCCCTCTCGTTAACTTTTCTGTCCCTTCCCTCCCTCCCTCCTTCTTTCCTCTCCACTTCTCTTTCCCTCCCTCTCTTTCCCTTCTTTCTCTCCACGTCTCCGGCGGGCAGCCGGCTGTGCTGACCGGCACCAGGCTCAAGCCAGCTGCCCGGGAAAGCCCTGTGCCGGCCAGGAAAGCCGGCTTTCCGGGAAAGCAGCGTGCTTTTCAAATGTGCTGCTTTCCTGCAACTCTTTTCTGGGCAGGGGGGGTAGGAGGCCACTTCCCCCCCCTCCCCCAGGAAAGAGGTGCAGGAAAGCAGCGTGTCTGAAAGGCGCGCTGCGTTCCCGGAAAGCCGGCTTTCCTGGCCGGCACAGGGCTTTCCTGCCGCTCCCCCCCCCCGAAAACACAATGGAGGATGACAGGCAGGGCGAAGCGGGGTGGAGCAACGGGAGGCTCAAGCTGGTGGCGGCAGACCTCCATTGTGTTTTCGGCTGGGGGGGGGCAGGAGGACCTTCCTGACTCCCTCACTCAGCACTTCGCCCAGGATGACAGGCAGGGTGAAGCTGCGTGGAGCAACGGGAGGCTCAAGCAGGCAGCCTCTGCGCTTTTCTTTCGGCGGAGGAGGAAGAGGAGAGGGGGCGGATCGGGTGGGCGGGAGGCAGCACCGAGAGGCCAGGGGCACAAGGGGGCCAGAGGCACAGTGGGGAGGAAGGGGCGGCCGTGGCTCCCTTTCCTTCTACTGCCAGCGTGCCCCCCCCCCGCGGTCTGGCAGGGGGATGGGGAGTGCGTGCCCGTGGAAAAGGGTGCACAGGTGGGTATTTTGGGGCACGCTCATGTGCACAGCTTACAGGGAACACTGGTGGGGGCAGTGCGAATCTCTGGGGGGAGTTGATTCCAGAGGGCCGGGGCTCCCACAGAGAAAGGCTCTTCCTGTAGGTCCCACCAGCCGTCATTGTTTGGTCGATGGAACCCTAAGGAGGCCAACTCTGTGGGACCTCACCAGTTGCTGGGATTCGTGCAACAGAAGACGGTCTTGGAGATAATCTGGCCCTGTGCCATGTAGGGCTTTATAGGTCATAATCAACACTTTGAATTGTGCCCGGAAACTGATCGGTAGCCAATGTAGTCCGCGGAGTGATGGTGAGATGTGGGCATTTCTTGGAAGGCCCAAGACTGCTCACGTGGCTGCATTTTGGACAAGTTGAAGATTTTGAACACTCTTCAAAGGTAGCTCCATGTAGGGAGCATTGCAGTAGTCGAACCTCGAGGTGATAAAATAAAACATGTTTCCTCCTTGTAGAACTTACCATGAGGAATGTGAACAACCACAAGTGTGGTTGAGTTACCGGTAGTAGACTGAAGAATCCTGCACACCTCCACAGGAATTATGGGTTGAGTTGCATGCCAGATAACCACACAAGATCTTGCTTCTATCACCTTGGTAGGACCTTTCCAATCCAAGCATTTCCAAGCAACTTCATTTGCTAGATGCATATTCTTCATAGCAACCCTTCTTAGCAGGGAACAACTTAAATCAGTAAGGGAAGATTATTCCTAGCAAATCTGTTTTCAGTTGTCCAAAATCTTTTGGCAAGGGATTGTAAAAAGGTACTGGATTTGGTAGGCCATTTTTTAGATAAGGGGTTAAGGTTGTTAATAACACTGAATAATTGAAATATATTTATAACCTGCAAGAAATGAATGGATCCTGAGAGTGTTATCCATTCAGGAAGAGGGATAGGGTTGGAAACTGAACAAAAGATCAGTCACAAATTGTGTATGGTTTCCTGGGAAATTTTATTGGGAAAAAAATATCTTTTTTTCCCCCCAATAAAATTTCCCAGGAAACCATACACAATTTGTGACTGATCTTTTATTCAGTTCCCAACCCTATCCCTAAAAAATATCTATTTTTTTCCTTTTTTTTACATTAGCTTTTGATTTTTCAGGTACAAGGAAGCAATTGTGGAAAGACTGAAGTTGTTCCTCTTATTGCAATGCAATGAGCTACTGAAAATTGCAGATTGTCTATGCAATCAAACTAAGGCAATTGCAGAATGTAAAGCAGTTGAACAAGGTGTTGTATCCTGTAATGGCTACCTTGTAACTCTGTAAATAGTTTGTTCCTCTTTCAGCGCTGTCTGAGCCCAAGCAGGAAGTCGCTCCTGATTGGCTCAGACGCGGCCGGCTCTGGCTTTGGCGGGAACCGCAAATATATAAAAGGAGCGGTTTCTCCAGCCAGAGTCAGTCGGTACTCGCTGAATTGTCACTTTACCTTGCTGAGCTGTCACTTATTCTCTGAGCTGAATAAAAGTACCGATTGCTCCAAACCCTGTCTCTGGGTCTACTTCACTGGCGACGAACGGACGGAAGAAACTTCGCGTGCAACATGGACAAAATCCAGATCGGCCAGGCTCCGGAACTCTTCGATCCCGAGAAATCGACATGGGACGAGTACATGGCCACCTTCGAGATCTTCCTCGAGGCGGCGGGAATGCAGGACGCCGAAGCCGATCGCAGACGGGCTATTTTCCTTAACTACTGCGGCGCAGAAATCCGCAGACTAGCCCAAACTCTCACCGAACCAGAACAAGCAAGAGCCACAGCGTGGGACGTCCTACAACAAAAACTGGCGAGCCACTTCAAGCCGACCAAACCAGCCATGGTTTTTCGGCATCAATTCCACATGATGGTTCAGAGGGAAACCGAGTCGATCAGCCAGTTTACAACGCGGCTGCGAACGGTACTTGCTCAATGCAAGTTTAAAGACCCGGAAGCTCGCCTCACCGACGCCCTGGTTTTCGGCATGAAAAGCAACACGGTGAGAAATAAACTCCTCATCGAAGAAGAGCCGACTCTACAAACCGTAATTAAACTGGCGCAAACCGCAGAAGCAGCCGACGCGGCGGCGAGAGAATTGAAAGAGCACGGAAGGCGAGAACTCATTGCAAAAATCGACTCCGCGTCTCCCAGCGCCGTAGAAACAGACAACCCCAGCCAACAAAGTTCCAGCGGAGACAACTGCCTCCTGGTGCAAGACCAGCCGAGACACCTGAGAGCTACTCACCCAGCCCCCTGCGCGGGCTGCCGGGGAAATCACCAGCGCCATCGATGCCCCTTCCGAGACGCTACATGCCGCCGTTGCAACCGGAGAGGCCACATCGCCATCGCATGCAGAGCAACAGCGCCAGAGGACACATTTGCCACACCGCAATACCAGCGACCTCAAAACCAGACCCCCCAAGCGCGAGAAAGGAGACCATTCCGCAACGCGGGTCAAAGGAACTACTCAACCGCTAACCGCGACTACTATAGAGGTAACTCTCAATTTTCCGTGAATAACACGGCAACCAAAAAGGGGGCTAAAATTGTTATATCACTGTTACTCAATAACCAACCTTGCTCAATGGAGCTGGATACGGGCTCTAGATATACCATCATGCCCTGGGAAAAATTTAAACTGTATATGCCTAATGTATCTAAGGCTGACCTAAATCAAACCTCTTTGGTGATTAGAGACTTTCAGGGGGGAGTAATCTCGGTCTTGGGAACAGCAAATGTACCTATCGCATTCAAGAATGTTAAATGTACCCTTCCCATGCTTATTGTAACAGGGGCCAAGCACTCTCTTCTGGGTTTAGCATGGATGGAACCACTGGGAATCGAGATTTCGGGTGTGTGTAATGTAAACTGTTATGATATGCCTAACTTTGTTCCCTGAAGTGTTCAGCCCCACACTGGGATTGTATAAGGGGCCCCCTATATCTTTCTCTATTGACCCCAAGGTCCCACCGATCAGACTAAAACCTCGCAGGGTCCCCCTGCCGCTCCTCCCCAAACTAGACATACAGCTGGACAAACTCATTAGCCAAGGTATTTTGGTCCCTGTGGAGCAGGGGCCATGGGAAACTCCCATAGTTACCCCTCTGAAGCCAGATGGCTCGTTAAGAGTTTGCGCTGATTACAAATCGACCCTAAACAAGGCACTCCAACACCACCCCTACCCCATCCCGGTTGTGCAACAACTGCTACACTCCCTGGGGGAGGGGAAAAGGTTCGCAAAGATCGACCTGGCGCAGGCTTACCAGCAACTTCCGGTCGATGAACAAACAGCAAACGCTCAAACAATTGTAACGCACAGGGGGGCTTTCAAATGCACGAGGTTACAGTTTGGGGTAAGCATAGCCCCAGGAATATTCCAGAGCATTATGGAACGCCTATTGTCAGGGGTAAATGGGGCCATTCCATACTTTGATGACATCTTAATTGCAGGGGAAAACCAGGAACAAGTAAACAAAAGAATAAGGGAAGTACTTAAGAGGTTACAGGACAAAGGTTTAAGAATCAAGCCTGATAAATGTGTCTGGGGAACCAACAGTATAGAATTCCTAGGATATAAAATAGATAAGGAAGGTATCCACCCCACAACAGAGAAGCTGAGAGCAATTAGAGAAGCCCCAGAGCCACGAGATAAGAATGAGTTGCAGGCATTTTTGGGCCTCCTTAATTTTTATTCCGTTTTTTTAAAGCAGAAGGCAACAGTAGCAGAGCCTCTCCATCGTTTACTCCAGAAGGAAGCCCGCTGGACATGGGGGAAAACTGAACGTGAAGCTTTTTCTCAAATAAAAAATTTATTAACCTCTAAAAGTGTAGTAGTCCAATATAGTGCTTCACTACCCATTAGGCTCACGTGCGACGCTTCGCCGTACGGCATAGGAGGAGTCCTAGCTCACGTTCTACCTAATAAGACAGAGGCCCCAATAGCATTTTTTTCTAGAACCATGACCAGCACAGAAAGGAATTATAGCCAGTTAGACAAGGAGGCTCTAGCATTAGTGGCAGGGGTAAAGAAGTTTCACAATTACATTTTTGGAAGAAGCTTTGAGCTAGTCACTGACCACAAACCCTTACTAGGCCTGCTAGCCCCCAACAAGCCCACTCCACCTTTCATGTCTCCAAGACTAATCAGATGGGCTCTTTTCCTCTCAGGGTATCAGTATGAGCTCACCCACAAGGGGGGGAAGGAAATCAATCATGCAGACGGCCTAAGCAGATGCCCCATAGCAGACTTAGTGGAAGACCCTGTTCCTTCCACAGATGTGTTAATGATAGAACTCGAGGAAAACCCACTAACCACAGCAAAAGAGGTAGCTGCACACACGCAGCAAGATCAAATCCTTAAACAAGTGGTGAACTGTGTTCTAAAGGGATGGCAAAATGATGTTGTGAAACCTGAATTGTGTGATTTTAAAAACAAAAGACTTGAATTATCGTATGTAAAAGGTTGTTTACTGTGGGGGGATAGAGTGATCATTCCCAAAAGCCTAAGGGGAAAGGTACTCAAAATGTTACATGTGGGTCATCCTGGGATTGTCAGGATGAAGAGCTTGGCAAGGGGGCATTTATGGTGGCCAGGGCTGGATGCTGATATTGAAAATTGGGTTTCAAAGTGTGATCCGTGCCAAGAGTCACGACCCAGTCCCCCCAAAACAACTCCGGCTGAGTGGGAACAGCCTGCTGGTCCTTGGTCTAGAATCCACATTGATTTTGCTGGCCCAGTGGGGTCTCAGTATTTTTTAATAGTGGTTGATGCTTTCTCCAAATGGTTGGAAATAATAGCAATGAACAACATAACCACAAGTGCCACTATCAAGGTATTGAGCAGACTGTTTGCATCCCATGGTTGCCCAGATCTCTTAGTGTCTGACAATGGGCCACAGCTAACAGCCAGGCAATTCGAATTGTTCCTAGATGGCCTAGGGGTCAGGCATGCCCTCATCTCGCCTTATTCGCCCTGGGCTAACGGATTGGCAGAACGTTACGTACGGGTGGCAAAGGAGGCATTGCGCAGATCAGGCCCTGGGGATGTGCAACAGAACTTGGACCAATTCTTACTCACCCAACACATTACCCCTAACTCGCACACACATGTAAGCCCTGCAGAGTTATTGATGGGAAGGAAGTTGAGGTCACCACTAGACAGGTTAAACCCAAGGTTCTGTGTTAATAATAACCAAATGTGTACAAAACCTGAAAGAGAAATGTATTTGGGACAAAATGTATATGTAAAAAGTTTTGATGGAAATGTAAACTGGATGAAGGGAATTATTGTTAAGCAAAATGCACCTAAGACCTATGTTGTTAAACTAGAGGATGGTCGTTTGTGGAAACGACACATAGACCACATTCGGAAGCGAACAGAAAATCAATTGCCACAAACCGCTGACATGGACTCTCCCCCTTCAACAGACTTTAGTACGTTGCCCGAAATAAGAGACACGCAAAGAGACTTATCGGGCCAGGGGGAACCATCCAGCGACGCCGAACCATCCTCGTCCTCCGAAGCCTTCGTTGGGCCCGCCAGGCCAAGTCCGCAACACCGGGAGAACAGCGGCGAGCCATCCTCCACAGTCGGTGGCGAAGGAGAAATTGAACTGCGCAGGTCAGCGCGAGCTCCTCAGAGGCCCCACCGATTGGACGACTTTGTCACATGGCTTTCTTGATGGATGTGTCCAACTATGAGGGGAGGGGTGTTGTATCCTGTAATGGCTACCTTGTAACTCTGTAAATAGTTTGTTCCTCTTTCAGCGCTGTCTGAGCCCAAGCAGGAAGTCGCTCCTGATTGGCTCAGACGCGGCCGGCTCTGGCTTTGGCGGGAACCGCAAATATATAAAAGGAGCGGTTTCTCCAGCCAGAGTCAGTCGGTACTCGCTGAATTGTCACTTTACCTTGCTGAGCTGTCACTTATTCTCTGAGCTGAATAAAAGTACCGATTGCTCCAAACCCTGTCTCTGGGTCTACTTCACAAGGGAACTTGCAGACATGATAATTTCTGTAAATTAAGGACTTGCAAGAACATGCAGAGAACAAGCCAAACAATAATTGTTCTGAAAATAAACTTTATTGCTGTACAGTGTAATTTATTTCAGATATTTCTTTGCATTTATAACATTTTATACAATTCTTCCTGCCATATAAGGAGTTTTATTAACCTATTGTTTTTCTTATTACAGGCCAATCAAGCACAGTAATTCTATGGTCATTGAACCAGGTTTTGGTGGCTTTGGGCAGTGGGCAGGTGCCAAGTCCTTCACACTGGACTTCAAACATCTTGCAGTGTGTGCCTCTCCATTCTTCCTCCATACCTGGGTCCTTAGTTTCCAAATGAGATGCAAAAGTTTCCACAGTCTGTGTTGATTTGGGGAGCTATGTCATCTGCTGGTGTTGGTCCACTGTGCTTCATTAATCATATCACAAGCAACTGTGTTCTTTTTGCCGACGATGTAAAACTTTTCAACACTACAGACAACACATCTACTCTCCAAAAAGACCTCGACTTTGTCTCACATTGGTCTAACACATGGCAACTTCAAATATCAATGGCAAAAAGAATCCGAACCTCATATATAAACTGAATAAACAAAATCTCACAGCCAACCCCCACTCAGTAAAAGACCTTGGAATACTAATATCAAATGATCTAAGTGCCAAAGCCCACTGCAACAATATCGCCAAAAAGGCTTCTAGAGTTGTTAACCCGATCCTATGCAGCTTCTGCTCTGGCAACCTCACACTACTCACCAGAGCCTACAAAACCTTTGCCAGACCCATCCTTGAATACAGTTCATCTGTCTGGAACCCACACCACATCTCAGACATCAACACCCTTGAAAATGTCCAAAGATATTTCACCAGAAGATCCCTTCACTCCTCCACTCGAAACAGAATACCCTATGAAAGCAGACTATCAATCCTAGGTCTAGAAAGTTTAGAACTACGTCGCCTAAAACACGATCTAAGTATTGCCCACAAGACCATATGCTGCAATGTTCTACCTGTCAATGACTACTTCAGCTTCAATCACAACAACACAAGAGCACGCAACAGATTCAAACTTAATATTAACCGCTCTAAACTTGACTGTAAAAAATATGACTTCAGCAACTGAGTTGTCGAAGCGTGGAACTCATTATCTGACTCAGTAGTGTCAACCCCTAACCCCCAACATTTTTCCCTTAGACTATCCACGATTGACCTCTCCAGGTTCCTTAGAGGTCAGTAAGGGGCGTGCATAAGTGCACCAGTGTGCCTTCCATCCCCTGTCCAATTGTCTCTCCTTATCTCATTTATCTTTTCTTCCTTTCAAATATGTTCACCTATACTTTTATATCTTTTCTTCTATTCTTTTCTTTCTTTATATTATTACATAGCTATTCTCTTCAATGTGTATTATGTATTGGACAAAATAAATAAATAAATAAATAAATAAATAAATAAATAAATAAATAAATAAATAAATAAATAAAATTAAGTCCAGGGTCAACACAGTCGTCTACCAGATTTTGGAGCACTTCATGCTTCCTTCTGTAGACAAGCTTTATGAGGAGGCTGACTTCATTTTCCAGCAGGACTTGGCACCTGCCCACATTGCCAAAAGCACCAAAACCTCAATGACCGTGGGATTATGTGTTGGATTGGCCAGCAAACTCACCTGACCTGAAACCCATAGACAATCTATGGGGCACTGCCAAGGGAAAAATGAAAGACACGAGACTGAACAATGCAGAAGAGCTGAAGGCCACTATTGGAGCATCCTGATCTTCCATAACACCTCACCAGTACTAGGAGGCTGATAGCTTCCATGTCATGCCGCATTGAGGCAGTAATTGCTGCAAAAGGGGCCCAAACCAAGTACTGAATACATATGCATGCTTATACTTTTCAGAGGTCTGATATTGTTCTATGTACAACTCTTGTTTTATTGAATGCATGTAATATTCTAATTTTCTAAGATGGGGGATTTGGGGTTTTCATGAGCTGTACCCCATAATCATCACAAGTATGACAACTCATAACTTGAAACTATCTTGCTTTGCATGTAATGAGTCTCTCTCATATATTATGCATCACTTTTTAAGTTGCCTTACCAAAATAAATGAACTTTTGCATGATATCCTAATTTTTCGAGTGTCACCTGTAGCGTCTAACTCTTCCCACTTATTACTATAACCATGTTGCTTGTTTCTTTCAATTACACTGTTTTAATTTGTTTCCTAGTACAATTTGATAGCTTCTTAGTAACCATGATTATCACTGTGTTGTATCTTTTTATTCTTGATGAATGTATTTCATTCTCATGTACACTGAGAGCATATACACCTAAGACAAATTCATTGTGTGTCCAATCACACTTGGCCAATAAAGAATTCAATTCAATGAATAAGATAAATGGCTTCTTTTTCATAAATAAATGGCTCTTAATGATTTACAGATGAATATTTATTGGTTCCTCATATCAGCACGAGGCAGTACAGATTTCCTTGGCATTCCAACACATAATTATCCTTTCCAAAAGTGACAATGTTTCCATGGCAACATAAGCATTTTTATTATTGAAGAACTCAAACATTCCCAAGTGAGAACACACATTGTAATGGTTAGAAAGAAAAAAAAGAAGAAAGTTATCACTTACTAAGGAGGAGGCATAAAAAGCCAGATGCAGTGATCTAAAATGAGATGTACTAGCGTGAAGAACAGCCTCACTTAGTCTCCATTATTTCTTCACACGTATATTATTTGCATAAAGCAGCTTTTAGATTATTTTCAATGTGTTAAACAGTGTGGATTAGACATTTTCTTCTCCAGCTGATGAATGCACTCATTTTTTATTTCACTTTTGCCTTCTGTGACTATGTCCAAACAGCAGTCCTTGACTTACAATAGTTCATGTAGTGACTGTTCAAAGTTACATCTCTGAAAAAACATGACTATATTTATGACAATTTTTAATATGACCATTGCAGTCTCCCTGTGGTCATGTGATCAAAATTTGGCTGCTTGGCAACTGACTCATATTTACTACAATTGCACTCTTCCCAGGGTCATGTGATCCCCATTTGTGGCCACCGATACTTCTGATCTTCAGTATTATTATTTAGCACAGGATGAGAACATGACAGAAGTAAGTTATATATACACAGTCCATGTAATTACCAGTAAAACCTCTATGGAAGTATGGCAGTGGCCTCATAACTGGGTGTCCAATTCAGCTATCTAGGTGATTTCCTCTATTGTTACTTCATGCAGATCTTGTAGGGCAGGGGTCTCCAACCTTGGCAACTTTAAGACTTGTGGACTTCAACTCCCAGAATTCCTCAGCCAACCAAGCTGTCTGAGGAATTCTGGAAGTTGAAGTCCACAAGTCTTAAAGTTGCCACGTTTGGAGACCTAGGGAACCAGAGAATGTATGCTGTGAGCAATTTTCCACAATATGTTGCACGTTATCAGCACCACAATCACAATAAGTGGTATCTTTCCATCCCCAGCGATACTGGGCAGCGGCACTTCTTCTAGTATCATACCTAATTATGTTCAATTTCTACCAAAATGAGAAAGATCAAAACCAGGTAGTTCAGTAGAGGGATCACTAATGGTCAGGACACAAGCCCATTGGACCATTCTTCTTTCCAGGCATTCTTGGGGTTAATCTCATAAATAGCTATTTTCCAAGCTGACATGCGAGTTTTAAATTGGGGCCGGTCAATTAGAGCTGTATCCATCTTGGTCAAGTAAAAATTAGTCTAAAACACCACTGATTCAGGCTTCATTGTTGGGAGTTGCAGCACAGCCCACATTTCAAGTTGGTACCAAAATAGCACCACAAGAAATGGTTAGGTTTACAAAGCATGTTAAGCCATAGTATGGCTTAGTTGTTTTGATTTTTATTAATTAAATTAATTAAATGTTTTTATTAATAATTAATTTAATGTTTTAATGCCACCCTTCTCCTTAGATTCAGGGTGGCTTACAACATGTTAGCAATGGCATTTTTTAACAGAGCCAGCATATTGCCCCCATAATCCAGGTCATTCATTTTACCCACCTTGGAAGGATGGAAGGCTGAGTCAACCTTGAGCCGGTGGTGAGATTTGAACTGATGACCTGTAGATCTAGCAATCAGCTTTAGTGGCCTGCAATACTGCACTCTACCCATTGTGCCACCTTGGCTGTGTGATAACCTAGCAAATTTTGGGCATTTTAATAAGCCTCATCTTTAAGGGCAAATGTACTATTGTTGGAATGACCTGAAGTTCTGTTTCATGATCTGAAAATTTTGGTAGGCATTTACTCCTGAAGATCACAAGTCCAGAGAAAGCAAATCCAAGTGAAAGGGTTAAGAATGTGCTTAGGCCCAACACATAAAAACAATCCCTCTTGCTACAAAATTTGATAACATATTGGGGTTAGAGCCCTCAATCAGAATACCAGAATACCCATTAACAGGATTCACTGCTGCTACGTTGCTTACTGGAACACATACTATTTCAGGAAATATGACCTCTTTGCTGCTAAGGGTATTTAATTAATATGAAATTAATTCATTCCAGAAAGACCTTTTCTAGCATGGATCCTGCCCTCTAGAACAGTGTTTCCCAACCTTTTTTGAGCCGCGGCACATTATTCATATTTTCAAAATCCTGGGGAACACTGAAAGGGGGGGCGGGCTAAAGAAAAGTTTGGACAAAAAAAACCATCTCTTCCTCCCTTTCGCTCTATTTCTCCCTCTTTCTCTCTTTTCCTTCCTTCCCTTCTTTCTCTCTCTCCATCCCTCTTTCTTTCTTCCTCTCTTTTTTGCTCTTTCTCTCTCCCTCCTTCCCTTCCTCTGTCTTTCTCTTTCCCTTGCTCTCTCTCTCTTGCTATCTTTCTTGCTTTTTTCTCTCTCTTGCTCTCTCTCTTTCACTGTCTTGCTATGTCTCTTTCTTTCTCTTTGCCTCTTGCTATCTCTTTCTCTCTCTCTTGCTATGTCTCTTTCTTTCTCTTTCTCTCTCTCTGTGCCTCTCTTGCTAAGTCTCTCTTTTTCTCTTGCTATGTCTTTCTTTTTCTCTCTCTCTGCCTCTCTTGCTATGTCTCTTTCTCTTTCTCTGCCTCTCTTTCTTGCTCTGTCTCTTTCTCTGCCTCTCTTGCTATGTCTCTCTTTCTCTCTCTCTCTGCCTCTCTTATATGTCTCTCTTTCTTTCTCTCTCTCTCTCAGCTGACTTCAAGCGGGAGCCCTGACAGCGGCAGCTGGACACCGTATATGCCAGGCCCGCAGCGCCAGCATGTACGACGTCCAGCAGCACGTCCAACCACCACCGTCAGGGCTCCCGCTTGCAGTCAGCTGAGAGAGCGCTCCCTCTCGCCGCTGCCATCTCCTCGCGACTGCCTGCGGCCGCTGCGGCTGCCCCCCCCCACTCCCATCGCCAGTGCCCTCCCGCCGGGCCACAAAGGACAGTTGCCGTCGACGCCAGAGAAGCTCCAGCTGGGCGGGGCGCTGCCGGTACTTCCGTCCTGGGGTTCCCGCTCGCAGCTGTCAACCGGCTCCTGCTCGATGCCACGGTTTTCGGTGCTCTCCTGCTGGGCCCCAAAGAAGGAAGGCGGGAAAAAGGCGCGAAGAATGGAGCTCTCCTTCTTCCTGCCTTCCTTCTTTGGGGCCCAGCAGGAGAGCGCCGAAAACTGCGGCATCGAGCAGGAGCCGGTTGACAGCTGCGAGCGGGAGCCCCAGGACGGAAGTACCGGCAGCGCCCCGCCCAGCTGGAGCTTGGCGGCACACCTGGCCATGTCTCGCGGCACACTAGTGTGCGGCACACCGGTTGGGAAACGCTGCTCTAGAACACCTCCTCCTAAAGGTGAGATCTGCCCCATCCTCTTGACCTCCATAACAGCCTAAAATCCTAGTTCTTCTTACTGGCTTAGGGCATTCCAATTGGAGGTGGTTTTGGAGTAGGAAGATCCCTTTCTACCCCATAGTATTCTATTTTTAAAACTTATTTAATTTTTAGTCATTTCATATTTAAATGTTCTATACTTGTTTTTATTATGTTTGTAGTCATCCAAAGTCACTTAATAGTGAGCTGGGTGGCGTATAAATTAAATATGTCTGTGTGTGTATGACAAGAAATCCTGATTTGGTCATAGTCTGTCCTAAAGTTTACTATGAAATTTTTGTTAATATCTCAATAATATAGATCTGATGTCCAAGTAACACACCACAGTTATAGAGAATTGTATTTTATTTTAATTTGGAAAGAGTACACGTAAGAGACTAGACAAATTGACTTTTACAACATAGAGAAAAAATATATTTGAGGTTTTATCAACAATGATCTTGAATGATAAGTAAAACCTAAAAATTATTTGCTGCAATTTATTCATTACAAATTCGGCGTCTACAACCCAAAAACACAGAATATGCAAAATGTTCTGATCCCCAACAAGCAAAATTCCAAGCATTTAGTTGTAAATGTTCAGAAGAACCTTATAAATTTGTTTTCTTCTGAGAGAGATTGATCTTGTCACCAAGACTTAATGCCATTCCCTGTAAGGAACAAAATGACAATTTAAATAATCATATCAATATTCAGTAATTCAGTAAGGAAAATATTGCCCCCCCCCCTCCCCAATCTGCATCTGCATGACTCTTGAGAAGATTTTTAGTAAATTTGGAATGTTTTATAAGAAAACTTGAAATAATTAAATCATGGTTAAATGCTGAACACATTTTCTCCTTGTTTCCCCTGCAACTACAGTTCAGAAAAACTTTGGGTAATGCCTTTTAGTCAATTAACTTTTAGTCACAATCTTAAAATTTATCATTTCATAGCAACCTCTCAATTCCATGCTATAATAAATAATGCAAAAGGTGGCCACCTAATCATGAGGGATAACATCCAATGACAACATTCTCCTTTCTCCAGAGCTTTCCATACTGAGCAAGATGAAAATCTTACAACTGGAAACTCCTCTAACTGATTATGTGATTTTTGTCAGAATTTTATTTTATTTATTTATTTGATTTTTATGTCGCCCTTCTCCTTAGACTCTGGGCGGCTTACAATGTTTTAGCAATGGCACTTCTTAACAGAGCCAGCCTCATTTTACCCACCTCGGAAGGATGGAAGGCTGAGTCAACCTGGAACCGGTGATGAGATTTAAACCGCTGACCTACAGATCTACAGTCAGCTTCCGTGGCCTGCAGTACAGCACTCTACCTGCGGCGCCACCCCGGCTTTCATGAATGAATGAATGAATTTAAATGTAACTTTATTACATTCTGATTTCCAAAGACTAGGGAAAAATTACTTGAGTGTTTGCTATTAAGGTACTGTATAAATTTGGTAAAAAATAAGTTGATCAGAATTGGTATGTCACAACATTAAAATTGGCAGTTCATAGGTTTTAAAAGTAACTATAATTCTTAAAGTGCAATGATACATAAATTTTGAGATTCTGAATTATTGTACACATTAATTGCTTAACCCTGTAATTATACTGTAATTAATACTGTAATTGGGAATAAAGGGAACCCAAGTATTTCATGAGAGCTAGTTTCACCAAATTATAAGTACCATATTTTTTAGAGTATAAGACGCACCACAGTAAAAGACACAACTTAGTTTTAGGGGAGGAAAATAAGAAAAAAGCTGATTGGCAGGTGGATCAACCTCCAGGAATACCCCCCATGAAATGTTTGCAGAGTTGAATTTTAACAACAGGTTTGTTGATTGTGAGCTCTGCGCCTTGCTTTTTTTTCTGCCTCTGAAACCTCCATTTCAGAGGATTCTTTTCTGAAGCTTCATTTGAAATTCTTTTCTGAAGCTCTGTTTGCAGGGCTGGGCAAGGCTACAATCGAAGTATAAGATGCACCCAGAATTTCATCCTCTTTTGGGGTGTTGGTGTTGCGTCTTATACTCCAAAAATATGGTACTTTTAAACGTTTCTCAAATATACCCAGCAGTTTTTCAAGAGATACATATATAGTGAGAGTCTAGAAGCCATCACATTTTTTTTTGGGGGGGGTGTGTGACCCCAGAGAATGTGCTATTTTTGCAACAGGAAGTAGGATTTTTTTGCACTGAACAATAGCATACAGCAGAGAGCAGGAGATATGAAGTGAAGATAACAAATTCTTAAGAGACACTATGGAAACATATTTAAAAGGGATGAAAAGAATGGAGAGAGATGGAGATAATGAGACAAATTTTAAGTCTCCCAAAAGCTTAGATGAGGAAATATGATGAAGTGTTTGTAGTGCTTGGCTTCACTGTGACTCTGTCGTGAAACAAGGAAAGACCGGTATGTTTACTGTGTCTAAAAATATTGGCAGCGGACAGCATGAAGCCAATAAATTAAGGTGTCACTTAAATACCCCAATCACTCTGATAAGCCGCTTGAGTTTTTTCAGCAAAAACGTGCCAAATACTGCAAACAATCATCCTATGTGAGAGTAGGAGGGCGCGCAAAATGCTTACTTCTTCCTGGGGAGTGGGTGGGGGTGTAACAGAAAATAATTGAGAAGCACCGACATAAATGCAACAGCTCATGGCATTTCAGAAATTTCCCACTTGCTTTTTTTGGACTGGTCTCCTAATAATAGGTTTACCTGTTTATTCTACAAAGATTTACAGGTCATTCCCTGTAGTCTGAAGAATTCATTCAGGATAATGTGCTATATCAGTCAATATACAGTAATCAGATTAATCATTAGAGTAATGATAAATGATAAATAAAGAGTAAACATTTCACCAATGTAAAAACTTCCCAAATTTAAGGAGACAGCTGCATAATTACCTGACTTTTTGCCCGAATTCTTATGTGTCCTGTGACTGGAGCATCAGGCCCAAGATGAATTGGCTTTTCAATGCTGACATTTGCAAGTGCGTCTTCTCCAAATATGGAACGTGCATATAGGTTGGCAGCCATGAAGCCACAATAACCGGAAAGTGCCTAGAAATCAATATTTGATACAATATTTATAAATACTGTATATATGTCTGTGGCTTAATGGTTTATCATTACATTACAGTTCAAACTATCCCCAAAGCAATAGGCATACACTTGCCTTATTTATCAAACAACAGATGTTTATGAATGGACAGTGAAGCCAAATTAAAGCAAATTTTAAATCCATTGATTTCTTTAATATAATATTAGTAACCTCTTCAATCACAATGTTTAGGAAAAAGCACTGCACTTTGCACTGGGGTTCTTTGCACCAACATATCTTATACCATTCCAACGATCTAAGCCTCAAGAAAGGTTTTCAGCAGGAATATACCAGGGATGGGTGATTAGAAAGGAAGAAGCCTCGATTTTCGCGGGTTCAAACTTCGCGAAACGGCTATACCACGGTTTTTCAAAAAATATTAATTAAAAAATACTCCATGGTTTTTTTCTATACCACGTTTTTTCCAACCGATGACATCATACGTCATCACCAAGAGTCACTTCTCTCTCTCTTTCTCTCTTTCCTGTCATTCTCAGCTTCAATCATTTTCTCATTTCTTTTTTCTATCATTTCTCTCTCTCTCTCTACCTTCCACTCTCTCCCCTCTTGATCTCTCTCTCTCTCTCTCTTTCTCCCTCTCTCCTTTCTATCTCGCTCTGTCTGTTGCTCTCTCTCTGTGAGAATGCCTGCCCCGCCTCTCCTGCATCTCCCTCGCTGACAGCTGGGATGAAAGCGCTCTCAGCTAAGGGACTGCGAGAGGGGCGGGGCGGGCATTCTCAAAGCGCTCAGAACGGCTAGCAGCCAAATGAGGAGGACGAGAAGCCGTAGCCGCCAGCGCTGCTGGAGGACCAGTGCCCCAAGAAAGCTGGTGAGAGGGGCGGATCGGGCGGGCAGGGGGTAGCGGCGAGGGGGCCAGAGGCGCTGGGGGGGCGTCGGAGGCTGACATTCAAAACAATCTTTGCCGGCCTCCGCACTTTCGTCGCTCCCCGCCCCCAACTTCAAGCCAGGCTCCTTGCGTGGCCTTGGAAAAGGGTGCGCGGGGGTAGTTTTTGGCTGTCCATAGCCAAAAATTTTGTTTTTACTTCCGCATCTCTACTTCGCGGAAATTCGACTTTCGCGGGCAGTCTGGGAAAGCAACAACCCCCCCCCCCCCGAAAATTGAAGGATCGCTGTACTTTAAAAAGCCCAAAATTAAGGATAAAAAATCTTACCTTTTCTGGAGTAAGGCATTTCATGTTAGTTGATTTTAAGATATGTTGCAAGTATTCATTCAGATCCACTATATTGGTATTCACTGTAACCTTCAAAAATAAATAGAAATTAAATAGAAAGACAAGCTGTCTTCATTTTATAAGAAATAATTGAAGACATGGCTTTTAATTTCAGATTTCTTTAAGCATCATTTGGGTTTTTAAATGTTTAAATATTTAAATGTTTTAAATGTTACCATCTAAAAGAACCCTAGTTTTCAAACACCTCAACATAGCCTACAATGATCTGAAGCCACCTAATATCCATATCCATAATATCAATCAATCAATCAATCAATCAGTCAATCAATCTTTTCCAATATTTTTGTGGATGGTGATTCCAATACTGAATTATTTAAAATCCTGATTCCGATTTTATTCATTATTGCTTATAATTATAGTTAGTGATTTAAATTATGTTTAAGTAAATTAACACTATTAAGTAAAGCTTAATAGTGATATTTAATTTTTATTTCAGCAATGTAACATATTTTATAACTTTATAAATTACTAATGATATGTTTAAGAAAATAATCTCCATGCCATTTTAGATTCAATATTTACTTATTTATATCTTAATAACTGCATTTTAGATTTGTATTCTTTTAGATGACTCTTATACTTCAGGGGTTATATGTTTCTTTCTTTAAAATGTTCATTAATAAAAAGTATAAATATTGAAACAGTTTATAGAGCTTACTTTGTTTTCCCATTCAAATTCTGCCCACATCTGACGGAACTCAGCATCAGTACAAGCTGCAGGCTGGATGTAATCCATGATGTCAATGTGTATGTCACTAAGAACAACACAGTTTCTATCACTTGCTGCTCCAGAAACATCATATACTAAAAACAGAGAAAGAGAGAAGTCAGTAGAAATTAACAACATATTTTGTGAGAGTTTTGAAGCTGAATAAAAACACAATTTCATTCTGAAAAGTAGCATATTTCTGAAAATAGTATTCCCCAATATTTTAGGTCCTGCTGTTTCCTACATTGTAATATATTGTATATAATTTATGCAACTATTCATTCATTTTCTCTCAACAGGGATCTGGCACTTTCAAAAATCCCATATAATATATAAAATAGAACACTTACCGATGTTGCCGAAAATAATTCCATTTTCAGTGGAAGCTACTTTTACATTCGCTTTTATATTGGCAAAATCATGAGGCGCAAGAGTGAGAGGAGACGGCTTTTCCACCAGCTTCAAATCGCCTAATTAAAATGGTTTGAAGGGAACATATCAAGACAACATTAATGAGAATCACAGAAAAAAATATCCGGAAGAAATAAGTAAAAGATGGTGGATTACTCACCCAGTGTAGCCAATTCTAGTGTACAATTCTGCAAAGTATCACTGGTCTGGTTTACCACAAGCACATCCAACACAATATCATACTGGTTGACGTGGACATAGGCTTCGGCGTAGACAGGATCTGAGAAACCTGTCAACTGAGTTACCTATCAAGGATAAGAATTTGGGGAAAATGCACATTATGTTAAATATGTTAAAGGGTTAAATAAGGTTCAGGAGGGAAGTGTTTTTAATAGGAATGTGAATACAAGAACAAGGGGACACAATCTGAGGTTAGTTGGGGGAAAGATCAGAAGCAACGTGAAAAAATATTATTTTGCTGAAAGAGTAGTAGATGCTTGGAACAAACTTCCAGTAGATGTGGTTTGTAAATCCACAATAATTGAATTTAAACATGCCTGGGATAAACATATATCCATCCTAAAATAACAAATTCATCGCATCGGACCAGAATATCTCCGGGACCGCCTTCTGCCGCACGAATCCTAGCGACCAGTTAGGTCCCACAGAGTTGGCCTTCTCTGGGTCCCATCGATTAAACAATGTCGTCTGGCGGGACCCAGGGGAAGAGCCTTCTCTGTGGTGGCCCTGACCATCTGGAACCAGCTCCCCCCAGAGATTAGCATTGCCCCCACCCTCCTTGCCTTTCGTAAACTTCTTAAAACCCACCTCTGCCATCAGGCATGGGGGAATTGAGACATCTCCCCCTGGCCTATATAATTTATGCATGGTATGTTTGTGTGTATGTCTGCTTTTTAAATAAGGGGCTTTTAGAGACTTTTTAATATTAGATTTGTGATACATTGTTCGTATTATTGTTGTGAGCTGCCCCAAGTCTGCGGAGAGGGGCGGCATACAAATCTAATAAACAAACAAGCAAACAAGCAAATAAGCAAACAAACAAACAAACAAACAAACAAATAAAATACAGGAAATAGTATAAGGCCAGACTAAATGGACCATGAGGTCTTTTTCTGCCATCTATACAGATTGAGTTCACGAAAGACTTAATGAACTCAATCTGTATAGTCTGGAGGACAGAAGGAAAAGGGGGGACATGATCGAAACATTTAAATATGTTAAAGGGTTAAATAAGGTTCAGGAGGGAAGTGTTTTTAATAGGAAAGTGAACACAAGAACAAGGGGACACAATCTGAAGTTAGTTGGGGGAAAGATCAAAAGCAACATGAGAAAATATTATTTTACTGAAAGAGTAGTAGATCCTTGGAACAAACTTCCAGCAGACGTGGTTGGTAAATCCACAGTAACTGAATTTAAACATGCCTAGGATAAACATATATCCATCCTAAGATAAAATACAAGAAATAGTATAAGGGCAGACTAGATGGATCATGAGGCCTTTTTCTGCCGTCAGTCTCCTATGTTTCTATGTTTCTATTATTTCCTTTATTAGCAATACACTTTAATTCTGTTTAACTCAACAAGTCATTCTTGAACTCACTAATATCCAGTTGGTGGGATTCAAATAATTTAATAACTGATTTACCCAGGGTGATATTGGCTGTTGTAAGAGGTGGGGCCCATCGTCTTCCGTAAGAACTTGAAAATCCATCTATGCCACCAGGCTTGGGGTCACTAGACCCTAGCTTCTGGCTAACAAGTGCGATGTGTGCTTATTGTTGAATGTGAATGAATGATTTTTAATGTTCTAGGGTTTTTAGAGTAGTTAATTATATTAATTGGATTTTAGGCATTGATATTATATACTGTTTTTTATTATGTTGTGAGCCGCCCCGAGTCCTCGGAGAGGAGCGGCATACAAATCCAATAATAAATAATAAATTACTCTCTTTCTCACCAGGATGGCGGTTAAATAAACTTCCTATTTACAGTTCTAATTGTACTTTCTTTTTTTGCCTATGAAGTCATGTTTCTCTTCACCCATTGCGAAGCCCTATTTGTATTTTCTCCGAGGCTTTCATTACATTTCACTGTTCAAAATGAAATAAGGTACTTCCCTGGATTCATTCTGCCTGGGAAGAATCTATATTACCTTGTTGAGTTTGGATGCCAGTGGGTCAGCAGCTTCTTTTCTCTGAGTGTTTCCCATAGCTGCTAAAAGACTGAGCTGAAACTGATCTTCCTTTGAGCTCATTTCATTTTTAGCAGTGAGCTGCATAAAAGAAATGGGATCATCTGGCTGAATGGTCACGTTCCTCTTCTCAGACTCTTTCTGATGTAAGGGAAAACAAAAAAAAAGAAATGGTTAAGAGAAGCGTAAAGAAAAAAAGAAAAGGCTTCTCCTAAGAACTGGTGCTTGGCATTGGCACCAAACGGATGTTTTCCAAAGATCTTAAATACAGATGCAGAGGTCAGCGCTCACCTTCTGAGACAGCTTCTCCTCTTCCAGCTTGGCAGACAACATATGAGAAAGGGATTGCCGGCACTCCTTGTTGAAAATATCATTCATGAGAGGGGAGCATTCTGAGAGCACTTTCAGGCACAGAGAAATCCGATCCACATCATCATCTGTGATGGGCTTCTTGGGGAGAGATGACTTGCCCAAATGGAGAATACTGGCCATAAGCAGCATTGCCTCAGCTACAAAAGACTAATATGGAAGCAAGACAGATGCTCATAAAACAACGTTATATTTATTTTAATCCCATGCATTTAATCCCATGCATTCCACTATTCTCTTCTTCAATTTAAGATTGAATTAAGACCTTAAAAAAAGTAGCAATTACAAGACACAGGCTACTTCATGCTAAATTTGTCCCGGTAGCACCAAAGAAAAACCATAATGAAGCCTTCCCTCTTTAGGGAAGATAGTCTGTCAAGCAATATCCAATCACCAGAGTTTAAAAAGTCATCCAGGGTCTAAATTGTGGTTTGTGGTAACACTTTCTAGCTCTAAATTAACTACAGTACATAGATAAGACAGTTTTAAAGCATATAGTCTTTATTTCAAATCCACTAAAGCACAATAAACCAAGCTGCTGCCTTGGGAAACCTCTGCAATAGTAACATATTATCCTGACAGCAAACAGCTTGCTCAATTGTATTTCCATATAAGCCTGCAAAGAACTATAAGTGAGCTGAGTATACAGTTATTGCCTAAAAATTGAAATTTAAAGAAACAAAACCTGTATGAAAAATCACTTACATTTTGCTTCTTCTTTTCTTGAACCAGTGTCACATAACGTAAAGCAATCTTGGTCAGAGTTGTTGCAAGAGAAGCCGCAACAAAGAAATCACCATCCAACAAAAAGCCTCTCAGTGGAGGTCTACAAAGAGAAAGTAAAATGAACATTCAGAAAAAGAGCAGCTGGCAATTCCATGCATTCTATTTGATTTTAGCTGTATGAAGGAGTTTGTATTCGTTAATAGTATTCTGCTGAGTTTTTGAATGATATTTAAATGATACATTGCAACTATGATAACATTATTTTCATGTTGTGACAAAACTTTCCCCAGATAGGATCAAGACATATGATGAGCTTGAGTTTCAAATGCCTTTGGGAACTCTGACCTGTCTCATGTATCTAAGGTTCTTTCATTACAGTTTTAACTGTTGGAGAATTCATTAGTTTATATACTAAAGGAAAACTGACGCTTCAGTAACTCTACATAATCACTGATAACTATTACCAACCTAATACCGGCTGGTAAGAGGGACATACTTTATATGGCTAAGGCACCCATCTAAGCAATAGGTACCAAAGAATTATGAGAACAGAAATGCACAAGTGGTCAGTGACAAAGTAAATTATTTGTTCCATCTCTCCCCAAAAGTGGATAAGAACAGGGCAGAAATGTTGGTGTTTGTGATAAGATTCCAAGTTTTAGGAGGCATCCATGAATCCACCAAAGAAACTGTGGAAATCTCAGTGTCTTTTAAAGTTCTAATTCTAGTACAAAAATACTAAAATGGATGAGAAAAGTCTGCTGCCATGACAATGAATTTCATTTTGTCAGATGCAAGAAACCAAGAGCCAGAACAGAGTTCCAAAAACATACTATCTATACCCAAGACACTGATCTACTAATATTTAACGCAACTTGGTGCCAGGTAACAGCCAAGAGACTTCGGAGGGGTGGAGGGTAGGGCTAGACTTAAAGTGTCTTTTAGGGGTATGGGACTCCAGACTGATGATACATCTGACTCCACTTTCAGACTCAGCCTGCTAATCTCCTATATATTTTTTTTGTATAAGGCTTGCTAAATAAGCCATTTTATGACCAAAATGTAAAGTTAAGAAAACTGTTTCAGTCTTTTCAAATAACTGCTAATATAACCAATTATTTTCATTACATCCTGAACTCCAGACCAGAAACTTAAAAATTCAAGTGCAAGTACAATGAAAGAAAAATAAAAAATAAAATCACACTAAGCAACTTGTGCAAAAATAAGAAAAAACATTGCATATTATATTTAAATATAATATTTAAATTATACCGCCCCGAGTCTTTGGAGAGGGGCGGCATACAAATCTAATAAATAAATAAATAAATATTTAAACCATTCTAAGAACAGCAAAAACTTAATCACCTCTCTTCTTCCTTTTTGGCAGGTCTGGAGCTACTAAGGGCACTCTGGGTAGCATAAGTTCCCATTTCAGTTACCAGCTTTTGGGCAGGACCCACTGTGATTTCCTCCTCAGGTTTTAGCTCACCAGCTTCTTTCTTGATTTCAGATTCTACTATTGGGATCTGAATGTAAAAAAGCAGCAGCAATAAAGTTATTAAAAACACAAATTTGTTCTCTTCTCTTATTCCTTGTCTTTGCATAATATTCTTGAAGCTGCTCAATCTGAATTTACTAGACTTTTTCATTGTGATTCCAATATATAATAAGAAACATGCTTAGAGATGTGCTTGTCCTCTGTGGATGCTAGAGCTTGCTACTATGCTGGAAGTGAAAAGCACTTCAACTAGTATAAAGCAAAGCTACTGGCAAGCTTCATGTGCTAGGTCTTTTTTTCTAAATAGGAAAGCCTCTGCCCTTTAAGCTTTGAAACTATGAGAAGTGCCCCTTACACAGTATGTATGTTTCTGTATGGATGACTCCGGGCATCCCTGACCAATATACTTCCTTTTTGTTCTCTCTATAGGGAATTTTAGATTTCATATCTGGCAGAGAATAAAACTTTGGTTTACATCTTTTGTTTGAGTAAGATCCAGATTGCTCAATTTTGTTCTTTCAAATGTACCATCCATCTGTTCTTATGATAAGGAGACAAAAGTGACCCAAAGCCATGTACACTTGCATACAAATACATAAATATCTCTGTGTCACTCTGTGTGTGTTGTTTATATTTGACTTCTGGTTGTAACAAAGATGAGTAAGAGAAATGCATTATGAGCAAAAGACAGGAAAATAAAACATATTAGGAAATCTGATTACTACTAATTTTATTACCACTGTATGCATGATGTATGTTGCAATGACAAATGGTTGTAAATTTCACCTTGAGTTCAAATCAGCAAGTTTATGGTAGTCATGGGGATTGATGGTTACTAGCCTTCCTGCAGTGAAGACCATCTGCTGGAAGACTAGTGAACTTCCTGGTCCGGTTCTTTGGCCACTGTAAGAATAGACTGCTGGAATGTGTAGGGCAAGGATCCAATGTAACAAAGTATTTCTTATGTTCCTATTAGTATTTATAAGATCGCAATATTTGTAGAGTTGTGCAAATTTATTTAAGGTAAAGGCTTCTCTTTGTTATTACACAAAACTCTTTGGTCAAAAGACTTTGGGAGCAGGAAGACAATTTGGATTTGATCTCATTAAAATTTTCTGTACCATCTGTTAAATCCACAAATCCAACATTATCTAAGCAGCTTTGAAAATGTGTTGTTGGAAGTCTCATAATTGCCTTCTCCAATACTGCTTTCAAGGATTTCTGATTCAAACAAGGGCAGAAAATAATTATTTCCATTGGGAGCTGAAGGTTGGCAGATGCAATCCATTATCTCAAATGCCTTCCCAGTTAATCAATCTTTTTTATAAGAAGGCCCCTATTAATTAGATTCCAGTCAAAAGATTGCTATTAGTTACCTTGCCCATCAATGAGATGCTCAATTACTTCAATGTAATGAAACCCTGTTCAGTTACTCTATTAGAAATTGGGGATACATTAAAGAATTCCTTTCCCCCCTAAAAATATTATATATATACATATACATATGTGTGTGTGTATAAAATATTATATATTATACATACATATATGAGTGATTTTTTGTCGAATCACCCTGGTATATTGAAGGAGCATCACAGCTTCCTTTTTGCCTCTCGGCCACACCAAGGGCCATATTCCAAGGCAGATAAGCTTTTTAAAAATCACACATAACCCTTCCCTTGTACAAGCTGATATAGGAGATGAGCCCGGAGTCTAATGGCTAGGTCCCAGGTTCAAATCCTGGTAAGGATGTGGCTACCAGCTGAAGGCAAATAAGGCCAAAATAGATCTATAGTAGTCTCCCTTCCTTTTCATTATCAGCAAAACATGATACATACATACATACTTACATACATACATTACATAAATATATACCATACATATAATATTTCTTAGAAAAAAAGGAATTTTTATAATTATAAAACTATAAGAGGTTTTTAATTTTTATTCCCATGCAGCCATTTTTCATTTCATTCTTTTATAAAATCTTTACACATATTCTATATTCATCTTATTGCGTTGTTGGTTCCAGGTTGCTTTTTTTTAACCATCCTTCTTTCCTATCTCATACAGCCCCTTCCTTCCTTCTCTTTCTTCTTACTTTCCCTTCCTTTCTCTTTCTAAACCTACTTCCACTCCCTCTTTCCTTCTCCTCCTCCCTACTTCCCCTCCTGCCCTCTCTCCTAACTTTCTTCTCCCCTCTTCTCTTCTTTCCTCCCCTTCCTCCTCTTTCTTCTTACTCCTCTCCTCCCTTCCTCATTCCTTTGCTATACTTTCTCTATTTTTCTGGGATGGTATTACAGCAACCTTGAATTCTTTTACACAGTGTTACATTTTTTCATATTTTAAAGAATTCCTAAATACATCCTCAAGAAACAAAGAACCAGCTTCAAGATTCTATGGAATTTTTCAAAGACTGTGATTTTCCTCTGAAATACTGTACATCAACTTAGAAAAATATTTCCAATTAACAAAAGTGTACACACATACCTCTCCCAAAGATCTACGGACCTCTGTCATTACACTCTGTATATCTTCCTTTGTGCTGCAGTATTCGCCAAGAATCCAGAGTGCTCCCCGATAAATTCTGTAAAGCAAAGCAAAATAAACCACAACTGAGACCAAAATGTTAGTTGCTAAGCAAGACAGTTAAGTGAGTTCCCCCCCATTTTGCCACAGTTAAGTGAATTACTGTAATTAGTAATATTAAGTGAATCAAGCATTCCCATTCATTTTGCTTCTCAGAAGACTATTTATTTTATTTATTTATTTATTTGATTTCTGTGCCGTCCAGTCCCGAAGGACTCAGTGCGGTTTACAACAATAATAAAAATACAATATAAATAGACACAAAGCGATAAAAAGAAGCTGAACGTTATCTAAAACTAAAACCCCATTAAAAAGTTATTTTAAAAGATACATGACCCACAGGACATTGCAACCGTCATAAATATATGCCTGTTACCAAGCATCCAAATTTTGATCACGTGACTGTGGGGAATGCTGAAAAATGGCCATGTCACTTTTTTTCAGTGCCCTTGTTACTTCAAACGGTCCCTAAAGGAATGATTGTATGTCAAGGATTATTTATTTGTGATAATAGATTTGATTTTGCAAGGGATCATATGGAACCACCACTTATCCCAGATTTTAAAAATAAATCATAACTTAAATGATGGTGCAATTTCCTTCCAAGAAATATACTTTTCTACTCCATTGACTACCAAGGGTGAGACTCAATTATGCGTAGAAAAGCAGAAGAGTAGCAAAATAATTCTTCTTCTCCATTTCTCCCTGTCACCAGTAGAAACAGCTTTCCAGCAATACAATGAATTATGTAAATGTCACAGATTCAGAGGTCTTCAAACTTGGCAACTTTAAGAGTTGTGCACTTCAGCTCCCAGAATTCTCCAGGCAGCTATGCTATGCTGGCTAGAGAATTCTGGGAATTGAAGTTTACAAGTATTACAGTTGCAAAGTTTTGAGGACCCCTGTCACAGATGCATGCTTGGATCTAAGGAAAAGAAAGCATTGCAAAGAGGGCTGCCAGTGCAGAGATGATTTGTCAGGTAGGAGAGGAAATGTCACAGGAATTAACTTTCTGCAACTAACCAAAAAATTAACTGATAGAAAAATCCTACACCTATCTAAGTATTCTGACACATTCACTGACACCTACTCTCAGTATATACAATTGCAGCCTTCAGGGACATTTAATACAAATTGTACCTTATTAACTATACAGTCATACCTCATCTTACGAACCTAATTGGTTCCAGGGGGAGGTTCGTAAGACGAAAGATTCGTAGGAAACAATGTAAAGTCAATTAATCCGTGCAACCAAAAAAAAAACCCGCAAAAAAAACGCTGCCGTCCATCTGTCACCTTTTAAAACAGCCTGGGGGCTTCTCAGCGACCTCCCGAATGCCGAACGCCAAACCCGAACTTCCGCGTTCGGCATTCGGCGACTGCTGGGAAGCCGCGCGGCTATTTTAAAAGGTGACAGCCGGGCTGGGGGGCTTCCCAGCAACCTCCCGAACTCCGAACCGGACGTTCGGGAAAAGTTCGGGGTTTGGGAGGTTGCTGGGAAGCCCCCCAGCCTGGCTGTGACCTTTTAAAACAGCCGGGCGGCTTCCCAGCAGCTTCCCGAAGCCGAACGCCAAACCCGAACCCCCCGGGCTGGGGGGCTTCCCAGCAACCTCCCAAACCGAACCCGGGGTTCAGAAAATTTTTGCCTCTTCTTACGAACTTTTTTTGAGTTACGAACCGGCATTCGGGAGGCTGTTGGGAAGCCCCGCCGCCCAGCTGTCACCTTTTAAAACAGCCGCGCGGCTTCCCAGCAGTCTCCGAACGCCGGTTCGTAACTCGAAAAAAGTTCGTAAGAAGAGGCAAAATTTTTCTGAACCCCGGATTCGTATCACGAGTTGTTCGTAAGACGAGGGGTTCGTATCTTGAAGTACCACTGTACTTCATATTCCTCCTGAAACATAATATATAAATATATATTGAAAAATAATCCAGGATTCCTGGATTTCATTAATATAATTTTTTTTATTTTTTATTTTTTAAAAAAGCTCTCTTGGACATTGCCTTTTTAAAATTGTGTGGGCTAAAAAAGGGCCAATTTATATAGATGAATGACAATTAAAAATCCCCGAATGTTAATTTACACATATTTTACTCAGAAACCGTCACTTCTACTTCAGATTGCTTTAAGTATTTAATGCAATTCCATGATAAAGTGATGTAACAAAAGCTGTAATCCTGGGAATAGAGCCAACTAAAGACAATGGGATATTTTCAGTAGGCATTAGAGAACTGCAATGCAGGCTTTTTAAAGGATGAGATTTAGATCTTACAAGTTTTATGTACACATTGAAATGGAATTTTAAATGCATTCGGAGACAAAGAAATCTTCAGCAATAAAATCAATTCCTGCTGCAAGAAAGTCATCTGTGTATGAATGATTTCAGTGGTGCTGACAGTATTTACAAACACCAAGTCTTAAAAGTAATGCATGATGAAATTCAGGTAGTGAATTTTCAAGGCAGATCTTAAACTTACTTGACAGACTTAATCGCATGGAAGACTTCCAACATTTTCTCTACAATTAGTAGCCTGAGATTATCAAAACGTTGAATGGCTTCACGCACAAACTCCAATACATCTGCAGCTGCCGCTTCATTGTAGTCACTTAAAAACTCCATCAACTAGAAGCATTAAGTATGAACACGAGCATTACAAAATTTGGAAGAAACCACTGTACCATTGTCTAATACCAGATAAAGAAAGATGTTACCTGACTAGGTATGCCAGCAACAAATCCCCTTCCCCCCATTGAATTAAACACTACTAAAATTTTATGAATTTGATAACATTTGGAGGTTTAATATGAATGACTCAAATCTTTGCCTGGACAATTATAGAAAACCATGGGATGACACAAAAGATTAACTGCTTAATTTTTGGCAAATACAAGGGTAGGAATGGGAAGGACTGCCAGTTTAAAAGCATTTATGTCCAACTATTTTTGACATGACAATTTACATTAACAAGAGGTATCTGGATACAACATATTAGCATCATAATACATTCCACCAATAAATTATACATATCTTAACATGTAGATCATGATGCAGAATCAGGATGCAGAATGGATGTCTTCAGCTTAGTAAAAGATGTGTTATCTTAAATTTATTTATTTATTATTTATTAACTGGGTTTGTATGCCGCCCCTCTCTGAGGACTCAGGGCGGCTCACAACATATAAATGCTAGCTGTGGCACAGTTCACTTTTTAATCAATATAACATATGTGAAATAGATTTGTCTGGAATGTAGGTCATGACCCAATAAAGCTAAATTATGAAGACTTAAATAAAAGTAACATGTACTGTATATGTAAACAGAAAATTCTTAATACAATTCAATAAAAAGAAATTGTGTTTGTGTGTGTGTGTGTGAGAGAGAGAGAATGAATGAATGAACGAACGAACGAACAGCCTTGCCAATAGGCTGACCTATAAACTATTCAATCCCATTTTAATCTACTCCAGAAATCAGAGTTTGGAAAATAGGCTGATTCTAGCATGAATCCACCAAACTGATTGTTAACAAGATTGTAATCTCAGTTTTTTAAACTCCAGCTCAGAAAAATGAATGCAGAATTTTCCTAACCCCACTGAAAGTAAATGAGAGTGGAATAAGAGTTAAGATAGAGTTGGAAATAACTCTGGACACAGAAACTAGATTGCCTTCTTTTGGACCAGCTTTTTGACTAAATCAGGCTAAGGTCAAAATATTGTTCTCCAGGATTTTCCATGCAATGAAAAGGTATGTTTAAAAAAATCTCCAAATTAAACTAACCAATTAAACCAATCCTGGGACTGTAGCAAGCACCAGACATTGGGTAGTGACTATTCATTATTTCTCAAATAATACTACATAAGCTAGAAATATCTCAAAGATAAACAGTTAATTAAGGAAGCAATATATAGGAAACCTGAATTAGGGATGAATAATGATTTTGTCTAAAATTAAGCTGATAACAGCATAAGTTAACAATAACAAGTAGTGCAGAGAAATGAAAACAAAGTTGATTTACATACCACAGGAATGACATTGGCAGCCATGTCTGGGAACCGAACACTACAAGAATGTAAAGTCCGAACAAGCAACTGTCTGTATTTATCAGTGTCTTCATGCTCAGTCACATTATTTGTTTTAATGACTTCCTTCTTCAAAACAATCACCAACTAGCGACAAAACAATATTATTAATTGTTTATTATATAATTCTGCACAATATCAATTTTACATTAAAATAAGCATCTATATATTTCCAAGTAAATTGGAGCAACATTTACTTTACCTCTTCTACATTTCTGGAAGATACAAGATCAAGAGCCAACTGCAATGTCTTTTTGCGAACTTCCAAATCAGGAGTACTCAAAACTCTCAGTATGTCCATAACCAAATCCTGAAATAAAGCATATTTCATTTATTAGCATTCATTAACCAGCCTGGGAAAATTCAATTACATTTTGTATAGAATTATAAGAATTTTCAAACAGCATAGAAAAGTATTACAAATGAAGAAATGGGTATCGCATCTCATGGCATATCACAGAAATTAGAACAAAACTGTTATTATTAAAAAGCAGACTTTGAGAGAATAATTTAAAATCAGAGATGTATGTTTGAAAAGTTGTAAAATTCATTCTTGATCTGTTTAATAATCAAGGTGCCGTTATTTCAGCAACTATTCTCTTGATTTTTGCAAGAGCAGACTGGCATTTGGAACCCCTAAAGCAGGGATGTCCTTGGTAACTGTAAGACTTTTGGATTTCAACGCTCATGCTGGCTGGGGAATTCTGGGAATTGAAGTCCACAAATCTTAAAGTTGCCAAGATTGGAAACCTCTGTCCTAAAAAGTGAAAGCTAAGAAATTGCCTTGAATGGAGTCTACACAAGGTCACCATGATCCCCCCTCCCCCGCCAAAAAAAGCACAATGACATCATGACCCTCATCTCATATTGTTAACTACTTCAAATTCTGACTCAAATATGTTAAGTAATGATATCCGAGTCCCAATGTCATGATGAGAATTTTGTCCTTTGCCATTCCCATAGTGTGGAATTTTGAGCAGAAAAAAAGCATAATTAAGAAATGCAGTTCCTTTGTTCCTACCAAGGAAGCTTTTTAAAAAATTCAAGGCCAAAAATAAAAGACCAGTTGAGGCTTCACTATATTCATTAACCCCATCCCTCCTATTTTTTAACAATATACCGTATTTTTCGCTCCATAAGACGCAGTTTTTTTCATCCCAAAGTAGGATGAAAAATCAGCCACGTCTTATGGAGCGAAGATGCAGGCAGGGAGGGGGGGAGGCGCTGGAGCAGAGGGGGGCGGCGGCGATATACTCATCTGGAGACCGCCGCCTCTGTCGCCGCCTCTCCTCTTCCCAACCCCGAAGAGAGCCGCGCCTTTCGGCCTCCGGAAGTGCTGGGCCGGGGGATGCCTCCACCCCGCAGGTTTAGGAGGCGGAGCGGCACCGGAGGAGCGTTGGCGATTCCGAGCCTTTGGGAAGGCTACGGGAATCGCTTAAGACCCAAAACCCAGCCAGTCGCTCGCAGCCGGCCGCCGCCTGTGCAAAGTTTGGCTGCGAACTCGGCTGGCTAGCTGCTGCCTGGCCCCCTCCCTCCCGGAGGAGGGTCTCCCTTCGCACCACCAGCAGCGCTCCCCACGCCAGCCAGCCAGCCAAGCCCCGCGCCCGCCGGAGCCGGCTCCTCGCTCTCCCCCCGCCGCCCGCCGCATTTGCAAGAGGTGGGGAGGGTCGGGCGGCCCGCCAAGGCTAGGAGGGACACCGCTGCCCCCCCTTCCCTCTCTCCGCCCGTCGCTGCGCCTCCTGCTGAGCCCCCTCGGCCCCGCGCGGCGCCTGTCAGAGGAAGCTGCCCTGTCCCGGACAGGATCCGGGGGCGAGGTCGTCGGGGTTTGAGGGGCCCTAAACCGCCCACAGCAGAAAAACAGAAAAAATAAGGGAGAAAGAAAGAGAGAGAAAGGAAGAGGAGAGATAGAAAGGGGGAGAGAGAAAGAGGGAGAGATAGAGAAGGAGAGAGAGAAAGAGAGAGATACAAAGAGAGTGAGTGAGAGAAGGAGAGATAAGAGAGAGAAAGAAAGAGGGACAGAGAGAAAGAAAGAAAGAGAGGGACAGAGAGAAAGAAAGAGAGGGACAGAGAGAAAGAAAGAGAGGGACAGAGAGAAAGAAAGAGAGGGACAGAGAAAGAAAGAGGGACAGAGAAAGAAAGAGAGGGACAGAGAGAAAGAAAGAGAGGGACAGAGAGAAAGAAAGAGAGGGGCAGAGAGAAAGAAAGAGAGGGACAGAGAGAAAGAAAGAGGGACAGAGAGAAAGAAAGAAAGAGAGGGACAGAGAAAAAGAGAGGGACAGAGAGAAAGAAAGAGGGACAGAGAGAAAGAAAGAGAAGAACAGAGAGAAAGAAAGAGAGGGTCAGAGAAAGGGAGAGGAGAGATAGAAAGGGGGAGAGAGAAAGAGGGAGAGATAGAGGAGAGAGAGAAAGAGAGAGATACAAAGAGAGTGAGTGAGAGAAGGAGAGAGAAGAGAGAGAAAGAAAGAGGGACAGAAAGAAAGAGAAGAACAGAGAGAAAGAAATAGAGGGACAGAGAAAGGGAGAGGAGAGATAGAAAGGGGGAGAAAGAAAGAGGGAGAGATAGAGAAGGAGAGAGAGAAAGAGAGAGATACAAAGAGAGTGAGTGAGAGAAGGAGAGATAAGAGAGAGAAAGAAAGAGGGACAGAGAGAAAGAAAGAGGGACAGAGAGAAAGAAAGAGAGGGACAGAGAGAAAGAAAGAAAGAGGGACAGAGAGAGAGAAAGAGGGACAGAGAGAAAGAAAGAGAGGGACAGAGAGAAAGAGAGAGACAGAGAGAAAGAAAGAGAGGGACAGAGAGAAAGAAAGAGGGACAGAGAGAAAGAAAGAGAGGGACAGAGAGAAAGAAAGAGAGGGACAGAGAGAAAGAAAGAGAGGGACAGAGAGAAAGAAAGAGGGACAGAGAGAAAGAAAGAGAGGGACAGAGAGAAAGAAAGAGAGGGACAGAGAAAGGGAGAGAGAGAAAGAGAAAGGGAGAGAGAGAAAGAGAAAGAAAGGTAGAGAGAAAGAGGGAGAGATAGAAAGAAAGAGAGAGGGGGGCTTGTTTGTATATTTTCCCAATTCCCCTAGGGCAGTGTTATTGTAATAAATATTTTAGCCTACTTTTTGGCTCAAAATATTTTTTTTCTATTTTCCTCCTCTAAAAACTAGGTGCGTCTTATCAGCAGGTGCGTCTTATAGAGCGAAAAATACGGTATTTAATTTACATTTTTTATTTAATTCTTTTAAATTTAGGAGAACAAGTGTAGTTTGCAGTTGTAGTACTTACTTGAAGTACTCTTTCATGGGAAGGGTGATCTTTGAGTTCAATCAAGCGATCCAGGACAATCAGCTTCACATTGTTGTCACTTTCTTTAATAATCAGGTCAATGTAGCACTGCGCTGCTGCCTTAAGTTACAAGACAGAATTAAGGTATTTAAAACAATATCCTTTTGTGATACAGAGAAAAAAAACCCATAAAATCAATCATTTAAGCAACTACTACAATTTGCAAAAGTGGGATAATTAGGAAATCTGTATTATATTTGTGTAATATTTCAATCCACTTTTACAGAAAAAATCCAACTTGCAAAAGTGGAAAAAATCAGGAAGTCCTATAACACTTGTGAAGATTTTAAACCCAGTTGCATGTGCAAGGTTACCTGAAAGATTGGAAATAAAAGGTTATATTTCAAATATTTTTTTCTCTTTGATAAATCATTTTAGTGACTTGAAAAAAGAAAATCCTCTAATAGCTGACCATCTCTTGTGATACATTTTTCTTTACTTTAGATCAGTGGTCCCCAAACTACGGCTCGCGGGTCTTTTCCAAGGCCGTACTGGTAAAGCAGTGAGAACGTCCCCCTCAATCTCATCTCACCCGAGGTAAAGTAAGGCTTGCCGAAAGCCGAGCTGGGCACAACACACACACACATACATGCACACACCCGCCGTCTTCTCTTTGAGTTGCTAGCTCCTGTTTTCTGAATAGGGATTGAATGGGAGTCCGGGGTCGGAGGGTGGAGGCTTGTCGGGTGAGTCCTCCGTGGGGAGAGAAGAGGGAGGGTGAAAGAGGGAAAAGAGAGAGAGAGAAGTGGAGAGAAAGAAAGAAAAGGGAAAGAGAAGGGAAAAAGCGAGGGAAAGAGAAGTGGAGAGGAAGGAAGGAGGGAGGGAGGAAAGGAAGGAAGGGGGAGAAAGAAAGGGAGAGAGAAAGGGAGATAGCAAGAGAGAGAGTGAGAAAGAGACAGAGAGAGCAAGAGACAGAAAGAAAGCAAGAGAGAAAGCAAGCAAGAGAGAGAGAGAGAGAGAGAGAGAGAGAAAGAAAGCAAGAGAGAGAGAAAGAGAAAGCAAGAGAGAGAGAGAGAAAGCAAGAGAGAGAGAAAGAAATAAGGAATGTGCAGTGTGCAAAGGAATCTGTTCATAGGTTTTTTTATAGTCCGCCCCTCCAAAAGTCCGAGGGACAGTGAACTGGCCCCCTGTGTAAAAAGTTTGGAGACCCCTGCTTTAGATGAATGTAACCGGAAGACAAACTGCAGATTCAAACACAAATTGCAGTGCATGAACATCTGAGTGGCTATTTACAATATTCCATTTAGCATTGGTTTTGATGAGTATATGATAGTATAGTCAACAATTAACAAAATTGCATATTTACCAAAAATGCCTGTAACTGAGAACGAACTAAATGAATCACACAGTTCGAAAATCAACAATGGATGTTTTGGATTTTTTGAGTTCTCCTTTATATTTGTCCTTTTTTTCTCCTGACAAGTTTGATTTTCTCACAAAGCTTTTCAGTTTCATGCACAAGCGAAACAGTTCTGCAAAGCAACCAGATTTCCCATTCTCCTGACCCACCACACTTTTCAAATCTGACTGACAAGCATTGTTAATCTGCAGGAAGATTGCCTGGTCTCTACCTATACAGTATTTGGACACTTTAGTCACACAATGCACTTTGGTACCTTAACTGCAGTTGGAGCACTAGAAAGCGTGACTAATGTTCCTGCTGCTTCATATTTTACTGCAGGACTCGATGACTGTAGAAGATTGTAGATACAGCGAATAAATCGAGCTCTTTCTGATGGATTAGCATGACAAACCTAAATTTGGAAATGAGACAGAAGCATTATTTATGCAGAATATTTTTTTTTTTAAAATAAATTGCTTAGTTCCTGTATAACTACATTAGAATAAAAGGCAATCATCAGACAATCTCAAAATACAACTACAACTTTAAAAAAAATACAACTACAAATGTAGTAAACTTCAAGCAGTACTTTGCCTCACAGCGTTCTATTTTTTTGGCAACCCAACCAATTGTGGATTGTAAGAACTGAAAAAACCTCAAACACAATTTATATACATTAAAAATAATAATGGGAGAGACACCTATTCACAGTCACATGGTAGAAAACAAAATTGTGTTCTGCTTGGAGCTAGGTAACTCTCTTTCCATCCAACAGTGAATACTCTGGTTTGTGAAATTCTGTCACAATTTCTTCTCACTTTTCAAGCTTTTCAAATTACTAACTGAACTCATGACTGATGATCATGATCTTATTTCAGTAGCTTGTTCAAAGGTAATTGCTTTCATTGTTATGGATTAATTTGTTTTACTGCACCTTATAGATTAGCTCCACAATAACCAGCTGGAGAATATCACCAAATGTCTGGACTTGGTCAATGCAGGTACTCAAGTAATCTAAAGCTCGTTCCTTAAAAAAAACAAAACAAGTATGAATTTTGCTATACTGATTTGAATTTTAACTCCATAGTATTTGTCATTCCATCCATAGAAACCTCATAATTACTTTTATCAGAATTATTATTTACAGTGTCTTTCAAATAAAATAAATAAATAAAAGTGATGAAAATGAAATTTTGGGGGGAGGGAGTTGGACGGAGAATTAGCAAACATGCATCATAGAGCTGGAATTTTCTGAAAGTTCCGAGATTCCCATAGCTTTAGATCATGGATGTATATAATGAAACTTAGGCAAGCATGACTTGACATATATCAGTGAAGAAATAAAACTGGACTGTTGGTGCCAAGTTAACAACAATTAATAAATAAAAATCAGAATTAGGTAGGTTATATTTTTACCTGATCAGCATGAATTAGCATCATGAAGGCATTTCTTTTGCAACTTGCATCTTTCTCATTCACCAGAAAATCATGGATCAGCTCAGGGGCATCAGGTATAAGATGTTCAAAGTTTCTTTGGGGAAAGAAAGCACCAATAATACTTAGAAGCAAAGAGATTGGATAATATAACATATAGAAACCGCATCCAACTGAGTGAATGGGGGAGTTAAAGAACAATTCTTCTTTCAAGGTATGTAATTTTCTTTTCAACAAGATTTCCCAAATTAGTATAACTGTATTTCCATAAAAGAAAAAAAATCACAAATAGTGTGAATCTGTAAAACTGAAATTATATCCATTTTAGCAAACAACTAAAATTTACGGGAGCTGCAAGTCTGCTTGTTTGCCATCTACTTATTTTTTTTAATGAACTGCTTAACAAGCCACATATAAAGTGCTTTATAAAATAATCTAACTCCCATCTGAAAAGAAAAATTATTTCACAAATAATTTATGGCTTATGGCCTAAACTTGGAATGCTAATTCTTTGAAGTCCATTTTTCCTAAATTTACATTACTGCACTTGCATTAAAAATAAAATAAACATTTTTCAAAATATTTCAAATCCGAGGCTAATAGGCATATAATGTACTGCAATTTATTTGTTATACATTATCACTGACAATGCATGATCTATCCAGTTGTGTTGAACAATATAACCATATATATAAACTAATATAAATTTTTAAAAAAGATAACATCAGGCTACTTTAAAATATGATTACTATACATCCTTCAATGTTAATATTTTCATTAAGCCTATGAATTTCAGCAGAAATGATACTTTTATTTTTATATCTGCAATTTATAATCTCAAATATATGTGTGCTATTAAAATGTGTGCATATATGTACATTTACATATACACATGTATGGATTTATAATACAAACACAAAGACATAAGTACTTGGAGTTTAATCTTTTTTGAGAAATATCAAAATAGATAAATAAGATCATAATTAAGCCAACAGAATCAATTTCAAGAAAAAAAAGAAAAGCTTACAATTTTCTTTAACATTTAAGCTTAATTTTTTTTATATTCAGGCTTTGTGGTATCAGTCAATACCTAGGATTTACCTGTAAATAGTATAAATTGCAAGGACTGCATTTCTGCGCACATAACTATGACGATGTTCCAGACATGCCCTGATAGCTGGCATCAATGGCTCTAGAAGTTCTGGTTCTTTAAGTTTGCAAAGAAAACGGAGAGTGGAGCCTCTGATAAATTCATTTGGATGTTGAAGATCCTAAAACAAGAAAATTAACAGAACATATTACAGGATTTACAGGATTTTTCAGACTACAAGACGCTCCGTATTATAAGATGCACCTAACTTTTGGGGAGTAAAACGAGGAGGGGATTTGCTTCTGCCTTCCAGCAATTTGCCTCCTTGCAGCAAACAGCCTCATCAGGTTCAACACCGCCTGATTTACCACTAGCAGCTGACTGGCAGTTGGATCGGCCTCCCAGAATATCGACGATCAGCTGTTCCAGGCTGCGGGCATCATTGTCGCTGTCACAGCCTATTGCCGCCGCCGTGCACCCCATTTTTGGCCTCTGCATACCCCATTTTCGGCCTCTGTGCATCCGGTTTTTGGCATTTTCGGCCTCTGTGCATCCGGTTTTTGGCATCTGCATGCGTCATTTTTGGCCTGTATGTCCCATTTTCCACCCGTTCCAGGCAATGGGGATTGCCACTGCCATTTGGCAATGATTGGGGGTAGCGACAGCAATCCCTGCCATCTAGATATGATTAAAAACAGGATGCGAGGAGGCCAAAAATGGGGCACATGTGAGGCCAAAAATGGGATGTGCAGAGGCCAAAAATGGAGTGCACAGATGTGGCGATAGGTGGTGGCAGCAATGCCAGCAGCCTGGACCAGCTGATGGTCATTATTCCAGGATGCCGATCCGATTACCAATCAGCTGTTTGTGGTAAATCAGGCTGTGCTGAAGGTGACAAGGCTATTTGCTACAAGGAGACAAATTGCTGGGAGGCAGAAGCCAAATGGGGGGCTGGAGGGTGAGAGGGGATTCGGCAACATTTGTTCTATAAGATGCACAGACATTTGTGGTGCAGTGGTTAGATAGATAGATAGATAGATAAATAGATAGACAGACAGACAGACAGACAGACAGACAGACAGACAGACAGACAGACAGACAGACACACACACACACACACATACATAAAGTGACACCTGGCTTCTTTTAGCAAGATGACATTCTAAATGCATTTTGAAACACAGAAAACAAATCATTCAATTTTACAGATTTAGCCTATTTAAAAGTATAAGGCAATTGGTCTTATGCCCAATAGGCATCCATATAGTTGCTCACTGGGAAAGAGAAAATTAATATTAAATCCTATTAAAATGTTTACCTTTCTGTAGGCATCACAAACAAGGATCATTTCTTGCAGCAATCTACCATCTGGAGTAGTTTTGGGAACAATCTCCCAAAATACTAAAAGCAGTTTCTTTATGGTGTGGTCTTGAAGTGGCAGCACAAATCGAATAATAGTCATCAGAAGTCCTGGTAACTTTTCACCGTTTAAGATCATTATTATCACTTTTTTCAAGGCCTCAGTCTTCAATTTTACATCTCCTTTTTCTGTTAAATGAAAAAGTATAAAGTAAGCACAACGTATATTAACAATGTAAATAAGATAATATACACAATGTATTATACAAACCACTTTTGTTTGCTTAGTTTTACATAGCTTCTTTTGGATATAACTATGTTATCAATAGTTCCTATTCTTTGATAAAGGTATAATTCAGTATTTTTCAAACATGGCAACTTTAAATATGTGTGCACTCCCAGCATTTTCCAAGTAGCATATGTAATGTTCCAAGTAAGAAAAACACTGCAGATAATTTTTACTTAGTTCATACATTCAATCACTGATGACAATTCTATTCAGAATACAGAGTAATCATAGAACAAAGAGCTTGATCAGTATCTAAATGAGAAATAATCTATTGCAATCTATTTCTGCACCTTCACACTGCAGAAAAGCAATACTTAAAAGAGTATGAAAAATATTTACTTCAAATTGTTTTGAGTATGAAACTTCATAAAAAAACCTAATTTCAGATGCAAAGCAGATGCTTTGAATGTAGAATAGATTATTGCCTTTGAGAGCCATTTTCAGTACGCCCAGAGCTGTCTTTGGCTCAAGGAATTGTCAAAATGCTCAAAACAGCCCATTTCATAATTTATTTTTATGTAAACTTAAATTCTAATGATTGCTCATTAACCTCTCTCCCTGCCTATCTCTTTCATTCTAATTATTCAAACAAGTTGTCCTTCCTTTGCTCTTAGTTTATCACTTTGGCTATCACTGGGGGTGGGCTTCAAACATTTTAGCAAGGGGTTCTCTGCTTGGTTGCTGGGTGGGCATGGCCATGATGGTCTAGTCAGCCTAGTCAGCTTCCTGCACCATGGTGTTATTGCCCACCCCGGGCTCTGGAGGCTTTGCTTGAGCCTTCGTGAGGGTGAAAATGGCCTCCCCATGCTCTGAAGGCTTGTTTCGGGCTTTCCTGAACTTCCAGTAGGCCCATTTTTTGCCCTCCCCAAGCATCCACACACGCCCTGCACTTAACTGCATTCAAAATGGGCTGCGTGGGGACTCCTGACAGGATTGGTGGGGTCAGCCATGAGTGCACAGAATCTTAACTAGAGGTTCTCCCAAATGCCTGTGAGCCCCCAGCAGCCCCCCCCCCCGGCTACCATTATTGTTTGTTTGTTTGTTCGTTCGTTCCTTCCTTCATTCAATTTCTATGCCGTCCTTCTCCTGAGACTCAGGGTGGCTTACAACATGTCAAACTGTTTATCTTCAGTATCATTGCAACTTTGTAATATTTAAAAGAATTGTAAATTTTAATCGCTTAATTGCAAAATATGCTATTTAAATTTCTGATTTAAATATACCTAAAGCTATAAACAGTAGCCTAGGAAATGTTACTTACCCAAATCATTCTTTAAACTTATTTCAGATGGTGGCTCTGAGTCCATTGGCACTATAATTAACGTGTAACACACATTCTCTGCAGCCGTCATTGTGGTTTCTTTGTAAAAGGATTTCCCAATGTAAATTCTTCTAAATAGGTCTCAGAAATTCTAGAAAATAAATCAAAATAACTAATTTTTCATCATGATTCTGCATGAACATAATAGAAAATAACAAATTCTTCCAATAAAAGTTTGAAATCTTTAATTTACCAAAGTACTCAACACACAACTATCTAACAATTTTCGTAAACAGAACATTATGAGATAAACATTAGGAGTAATTAATCTCAGGGATATTCTACATTTTAAAATAGTCAGTAAACATTATTTGGTTAAGCCCACTCACAGTATAAAACTAAAGTTGACTATGTTTCACTACAATAGCCAGGCATGATTTCAAGTTACACATCTAAGTACATATGGTAAAAATTGTTTCTACTTTTTCCAAAATGTAAGCTAGAATCAAACATACAGGACTGTCAAAACCATTTCTACATCCCCCTGCCTACAATTTTAACAATTATTTCAACGGTTCTTAAATTGTTGGACCCAATTATCCTTTTTTCCTAGCCTCAAATAGTGCCATTATCTCAAAAATAAATCCAAGAATCTGTTGTTTTATGCAAGCATCTTGGCAGCAATAGGATTATAAATGTTTCAGATGTGTATACAAAAAAGAGACAGAGAGAGAGAAACACACAGAGATCATTGAAACAAATGACAACTAACCAAGAATGATATGCTGGGTTGTTCTGAATGGCTCAATATAAATCTGATTATTGTGAGAATTCCATGAAACACACAAGAAAGACTGATGCTGAGGATTACTCAAAAAATTTCAAATTAAAGGACCCAATAAAATATGATAATGGCTTTCCTATAATTTTATAACAAGGCTACAGTTAGGTTTTGACCAGCCATCTAAAAATGGCATAAACTTAAATATAATACATGTTTGCATCAAATATTTAAGCTGGGTTTGTGGCATGACCTATGTTTTGTCATTTTTTTAAAATCCTTGTTGTTTGTACCTTCTTTATATTTATTTTATTTTATTTTATTTATTTTATTTATTCGATTTGTATGCCGCCCCTCTCCGAAGACTCGGGGCGGCTCACAACATGTAACAACAAATCAGAATAATCTAACAATTTTAAAATGTTTAAAGATTTAAAAGACCCCATATACTAACAGACATACACACACACATACCATATATAAATTAAACATGCCCAGGGGGAGATGTTTCAATTCCCCCATGCCTGACGACAAAGGTGGGTTTTAAGGATTTTACGGAAGGCAGGAAGAGTAGGGGCAATCCTAATCTCCGGGGGGAGTTGGTTCCAGAGGGCCGGTGCCGCCACAGAGAAGGCTCTTCCCCTGGGGCCCGCCAGCCGACATTGTTTAGTTGACGGGACCCGGAGAAGGCCCATATAAACAGTAGACTTTTTCAAATCAAGCTCTATTCCCAAAGATGGACATTGGGCACTATCTAACAAAATGAAATTCAATAGTGAAAAAAGGTTCTACATTTAGGCAAGAAAAACAAAATGGACAGGTACAGTATATGTGGTATCTTGCCCACTAGTAGTAACTATGAGAGGGACCTTGGAGTCCTAGTGGACAACCATTTAAATATGAGCCAGCAGTGTGCAGCAGCTGCCAAAAAAGCCAACACACTTCTAGGCTGCATTAACAGAGGGAAAGAATCAAGATCACGCGAAGTCAGTTATAACGCCTTGGTAAGGCCACACTTGGAATATTGCATTCAGTTTTGGTCAACACAATGTAAAAAGGATGTTAAGACTCTAGAAAGAATGCAGAGAAGAACAAGAAAGATTATTAGGGGACTGGAGACTGAAACATATGAGGAACCTTTGCAGGATCTGGCTATGTTTAGTTTAATGAAAAGAAGGAATAGGAGATTTGGAACACTGCTATCTCCGGGTTTGCCACAAAGAAGAGCGAGTCAGGCTGTTCTCCAAAGCACCTGAGGGTAGAACAAGAAGCAATGGGTGTAAACTAATGAAGGAGAGAAGCAACTTATAACTAAAGAGAAATTTCCTGACAGTTAGAACAATTAATCAGTGGAACAGTTTGCCTTCAGAAGTTGTGGGTGCTCCAATACTGGAAGTTTTTAAGATGTTGAAGCAGTGTAGGGTTTCCTGCCTAAGCAGGGGGTTGGACTAGAAGACCTCCAAGGTTCCTTCCAACTCTGTTATTTTATTTATTCTGTTCTATATCTACATATCTTCCTTTGTGAACAATATGGGACACATTTGCTATTGCATTCTTCCAGGGTATTTTTATTTCCCCATAACATCTCAATATATGCCAGTGGACCTCTGGGCTTTCCTGAAGATTTCCCACCCAAATACTAACCAGATCTGAGCCTACCTAAGCTCTCGGAGATCAGCTAAAAGTAAGCTACATCCTGCTAGCTGGATGGAAAAGGTAGAACCACTATTTATGACTTTGAGAAAGTTAAACGTTGATAACATTTATATCTGGCTAGCTCAGTTTGGAGGATTTCCTTTTACTTAATTTAACAAATTTCCTCATTAGTGGTGTTCAAAGGGAGGTTTGCTCTAATCTGAGCTCCTATAGCGAGAGTGTCCTTTGATGTGGTGGTGAAGGGCAGCAGGCTGCAAACCTGGAGGCTGAATTCTAGTCCTGCTTTAGTCACCAAGCCAGCCAGACTTTGAGCCCAGCCCTAGAAAAGAGGCAATAGCAAGCCATTCCTGAAAAAAAACTGCCAAGAAAGCTGCAGTTTAGGTAATTGCTGGTATCAAGACTGATGGAAGGGGGGAGGGGGAGAGAAAAAGAAAAGAAGCCAAATGCTATTTCTAATGAACGCCCCTTACAGACCTTTTAGGGGTGGGGAGAGGTCAACTGTAGACACTCTAAGTCTAAGGTTATAGTTTTTAGGGTTTGGGGAAGAAACCACAGAGTCAGGTAGTGCATTCCAGGCATAGATCTCTCTATCGCTGAGGTATATTTTCTACAGTCAAGTTTAGAGCGGTTTATACTGAGTTTGAATCTATTACATTTATTAATAATACTAATAAATAATAGCATATTATTATTTCATTCACAAAAAATCAGTAATACACAGCAAACGAGATTGATATGCTGGATTTCGTATCACAATATCACAAGTCAAGCACTTCCCAAGCGTCTAGGACTTTGTGATGTATTTTCATATGATGCGCACAGATTATTATTATTATTATTATTATTATTATTATTATTATTAAATTTGTATGCTGCCCCTCTCCGTAGACTCCGTAGAGATCCAAGTACGGTGGCCTTTTGCAACTGATAGATCGTCATTATTAATTAATGTTATTGATTATTACTGTTGTTGCAATAATAATAATAATAATAATAATAATAATAATAATAATAATAGAATCTATTACAATCTATTATCTTATCTTTATGGACACTGAGAGCATATTCACCAATGGCAAATTATGTGTCCAATCACACTTGGCCAATAAAGAATCCTATTCCTTATTCTATCCTATTTCAGAGGAGGAGTCCGAAATGAATCCCTCGAAGGCAGGGAGGGAGGCTCCGGCCCCAGCCGAGCAATTCACCATCCCGCTCTCTCCCTTTTCATTCATCCATCAACCCGCCGTTCTGTTCTTCCTAACGGGAGTAAAAACTCCCCCCCGCCCCCGCCTTTTCCACGCAAGGTCCGCAAAGCCCTCCTGTGACAGGGCGAGACCGGCTGGCCGCTCTTAGGCCCCGCGGGAAACCCGAAAAGGCGGCCTCTCTTCCGGAAGGGAAAAGCCCGGTGCAGACCCGGGAAGGAGAAAGGAGGGGGAGGTGACGGGCTCTTTCGCCCGGAAAGCCCGCTGCTTCGGCCCGTTGCCTGCCTGCACACGTTCATTCGGTGTTACCCGGCCACTTCCACGTCCCTCTCAGTCACGGCTGCCTCAGTTTACCTCCGCTTGAGGCCGAAACGGAGGCGGCTGTGCAACTTGCGCGGCAGCGGCGGCCGCCTCTTCCTCAACGGGCCCCCGTCGCAGAGCGGCTCCCTTCTCCGGTCCTGCTTAGTACCGCCGCCGCCTGCTCCAGCTGACGTGGAAGCCCTGGGCGCACAGGCCACCTCGCGACTACGGCGGCCCCATCAGGACACGCCTCTTCAGTTTGCAAAAAACGCTCCCTTGGCTTCGGAGAAGCCTGTCCTCTTCTGGCGAACTTTCGAGCGCCGCGCGACTCGGGGCGGAAGCAGGGCAAGAAAGGCCGAAGAGGGCGAGTGTGGGGCCGCCCTTCCTACACGTGCGTGGGGGCTTAGCTTATGTAGTTTGCGGGGATAGTTTGCATAAGTACACCAGAGGGCCTTCCGTCCCCTGTCCTAATGTTTCTCTTTTACTAGTATCGTCTATATTAGTGTTTGCCAACCTTGGCAACTTGAAGGTATTTGGACTACAACTCCCAGAATTCCCCAGCCAGCGAATGCTGGCTGGGGAATTCTGGGAGTTGAAGTCCAAATACCTTCAAGTTGCCAAGGTTGGGAAACACTGGTCTATTATATCTTTGTATACCACCTATACGTGAGAAAACAAATATACTTGCCCACAGGAATCGCTAAGTTAAGCACAGTTAACCTGTGCTTTTTTTCAGGAGGCAACTGGACTTTTCTTTGAAGGTTTCACTACTCATCCGAGGAAGCTCCTTCAGCTCTGACTGGATGGTGGGGAACGGAAGGATCTATACAGACAGCTGGTCATTTGCATCCTTTTAGAGCAGAGGTCCTCAAACTTGGCATCTTTAAGACTTGTGGACTTCAACTCCCGGAATTCTCCAGCCAAGTATGGAGCTATACTGGCTGGAGAATTCTGGGAGTCGAAGTCCACAAGTCTTAAAGTTGCCAAGTTTGAAGACCTGTTTTAGAGGGTGGTTGAAGCCTTGGTTTATGCATATCCTCAGGGTCCAACTGAGTAGTGCTCCTAGTTCCTGTTGTCTGCGGTTTCCCCCCCCCCCCTGGAAATCCATTCCTACTCCCACACTATTTGAAGGGTGTTCATCCCAAATTGTATAGCTAAAAGTCTGTAGATTCCCAGGCATCCAGGTCAAGGTTGTCCCAAAGGTGCTTTTTCAGGAGGCAACAGGACTTTCTTGAGAATCTGTGTATAGACTTACTTGTTATACATTTTTCTTGGAATCTGTTGAGTGTCCTATTTCAATTGTTTACATTCCGGTTACTTAGGTGGACCATTAATATAAACCTCCGAGTCCTCGGAGAGGGGCAGCATACAAATGCAATCAATTAATCAATCAATTAGAAACATAGAAGATTGACATTAGAAAAAGTCTTCATGGTCCATCTAGTGTGCCCTTTTACTATTTCTTGTACAGTATTTTATCTTAGGATGGATATATGTTTATCCCAGGCATGTTTAAATTCAGTTACTGTAGATTTACCAACCACGTCTGCTGGAAGTTTGTTCCAAGCATCTACTACTCTTTCAGTAAAATATTTTCTCACCTTACTTCCAATCTTTCCCCCAATTAACCTCAGATTATGCCCCCTTGTTCTTGTGTTCACTTTTCTATAAAGACACTTCTCTCCTGAACCTTATTTAACCCTTTAACATATTTAAATGTTTCGATCCTGTCCCATTTCCCTTCTGTCCTCCAGACTATACAGATTGAGTTCATTAAGTCTTTCCTGATATGTTTTATGCTTAAAACCTTCCACCATTATTGTAGCCCGTCTTTGGACCCGCTCAATTTTATCAATATCTTTTTGTCGGCTGAGGTCTCCAGAACTGAACACAGTATTCCAAATGTGGTCTCACCAGCACTCTATATAGCGGGATCACAATCTCCCTCTTCCTGCTTGTTATATCTCTAGCTATGCAGCCAAGCATTCTATTTCCTTTCCCTTCCCCGACTGCACTGTTCACCCATTTTGAGACTGTCAAAAATCACTACCCCTAAAGCCTTCTCTTCTGAAGTTTTTGCTAGCACAGAACTGCCAATACAATACTCAGATTGAGGATTCCTTTCCCCAAGTGCATTATTTTACATTTGGAAACATTAAATTGCAGTTTCCATTGCTTTGACCACTTATCTAGTAAAGCTAAATCATTTGCCATATTACAGACGCCTCCAGGACTATCAACCCTATTGCACACTTGAGTAATCGGCAAATAGGCAAACCTTCCCTACCAAACCTTCCCCTATGTCACTCACAAAGATATTAGAAAGAATAGGACCCAGAACAGACCCTTGTGGCACACCGCTTGTAACCAGTCTCTGCTCAGAATACTCGCCATTAACAACAACCTTCTGATATCTACGCTTCAGCCAGCTGCAAATCCACTGAACTATCCAGGGATTAAGCCCAATCTTCACTAACTTATTTATCAGCTCTTTATGTGGAACCATATCAAAGGCTTTGCTGAAGTCCAGATAGGCAATATCCACAGCACCACCTTCATCCAACACCTTTGTGACATAGTCAAAGAAATCAATGATTAGTCTGACATGATTTGCTCTCAGTAAAGCCTTGCTGGTTTGGGTCCAAGTTATTGGTTTTTAGGTGCTGATTTCCTTAACAAGGTAGCTGCTTCCCCTACCCCTTAAGAAATTTTGCACAATGTAACAAAAATGCCCTATGGATACAGAATTTTTCTATAAGTTGTATACCTAGGTATGCAGTCAGTTTGGTATAGTGGTTTAAGGTGCAAAGTTAGAAGACCCTGAGCACTAGTCCTATGTTAAAAGTGAAGCTAATTGTATGATTCTGAGCCAGTATTCCCTTTTAACCCCAGGAAGCAGGCATGACTAAAAACTGGTCCAGGCAGTTGCCAGGATTCAAATGATTTGAAGGGCCATGGGTGAATTTATTTGAAAGGTTACAATATAAATTAAGTTATGCCTAAAATTGAATTCTACTTTGTTCTTTGTTTTACAGCAGCCAGGATTCTGTCAGATGCCACAGAAATTTACAAACTTTAATTCATTTTTCTTCTTTTTGAGAATGCTCGACCTCCACACTTCATGCTTGAATCTCTCCCTCTGATATAACTTAGCGGCTCGTTAGATCAGTCACACTTATTGTTTTCTTTTTTTATTTCTTTACCAAAAATAATCCTTGAAATTGCAAGAGTCCATCTCCCAATCAATTCTGCACAGCCTTGATGGAAATCTTTCTCTGTGAATTTCTTTAAATTAGTTGGATCCTACTTTATATTTTCAACTAGTTTGATGGTTACAAATAGATTACACATTCTATTTAATTTGGTCTGAGTACCTCATGATACGAACCCCTTGCCATACAAACAACCTGAGATACGAACCCGGGGTTTGGAAATTTTTTGCCTCTTCTTACGAACTTTTTCCTTCTTACGAACCCGCTGCCGCCGAGAAGCCCCGCCGCCCGGCTGTCGCTTTTGGAAACAGCCGGGGGGCTTCTCGGCGTCCTCCTGAAACCGAACGCCAAACCTGAACTGCCGGGTTCGGCGTTCGGGAGGCCGCCGAGAAGCGCCTCCGGCTGTTTCAAAAGACGACAGCCGGGCGGCGGGGCTTCTTGGCGGCCACCCGAACCCAAACTTTTGCCAAACTTCCTGGTTTGGCATTGGGAGAACGCTGAGAAGCGCCCGGCTGTTTCGAAAGGTGACAGCCGGGTGGCGGCGGTTTTTTTCCGTTGCACGCATTAATTCATTTTACATTGTTTCCTATGGGAAACAATGTTTCATCTTACGAACTTTTCGCCTTACGAACCTCCCCCGGGAACCAATTAGGTTCGTAAGAGGAGGTATTACTGTATTTAAAAATATTGACATAGGTTTCCATAAGCACGGGATCCAATGATATTGTATACATTTTTTAATTTAAGGAGTACAAAAACATTACACAATTTTTCATAAAAGAATTTTATTTCAGAGATGTTTTTACAACATAAAAGCAACATGCTTTTTCATATAAAACAGTACTTCAGTCTTTTTTAGAAAATGACATCTTTTCTTAATAGAAGTGGTCAGTTATTTTTTTCCTGCCAACATAATGGTGGAGTTTATTTGGTAATTCATTTTAAACATTGGTGTTTTAACATTACATTATGCCTTGAATCTTAAAGTTAAGTTACCACAATACAAATAATGCTCCTTGCACTATTCCCTCTGAAGTAACCCATATTATGCAGTGCGTTTAGTGCTCCATTGGTTCCTCAGGCTTTTCTGCTGTATCTTCAGCAGGCTGAGCAATCTTAAGAGAATAAAAAAAATAAAGATTACTGTTGGGTGTGTGTGTGTGTCACAAAATATTCTAAAAATACAGTGTCTCTCAATATTCAGTGTAGTAATAAATAGGCAGGGAGATTTTCAATACTCCACTTTTTCTGCTTTAAAAATCCAACAGAGATCAGTGGCAAAAATTGGTTTGGTGTATTTTAAATGCTTTCCTTTTGTACACTGCTCAAAAAAAATAAAGGGAACACTTAAACAACACAATATAACTCCAAGTAAATCAAACTTCTGTGAAATCAAACTTTCCACTTGGGAAGCAACACTGATTGACAATCAATTTCACATGCTGTTGTGCACATTCAACTTTGTACAGAACAAAAAGCATTCAATGAGAATATTTCATTCATTCAGATCTAGGATGTGTTATTTGAGTGTTCTCTTTATTTTTCTGAGCAGCATATATTTCTAAGAGAGCCCAATTCCTAGAAAAACCAAGAGTGTTTTCTATACTTCTTAATTGACTCAATTATCTGTCACACCTTCAGTGTTATCATCTGTAAGATATACAGTGATCCCCCGGTTATTGCGTCCCCGACCATTGCGAACAGGGTAATTCGCGATTTTTCAACCCGGAAGTCAAAACACCATCTGCGCATGCGTGCCCTTTTTTCTATGGGCACGCATGCGTAGATGGCGCCCGGCAGATCAGCTGCTGGGCGGCTTCCCTGGGTCTTCCCCCTCTTGCTGGCGGGAGGGCGAAGCCCCCCCAGCACCCGCTCGCCCGCCCTTCGCCCTTCGCCCAGGAAGTTCGCCAGGAGTCAGCGGAGAACGGCGCAACTGTTTTAAAACGATCGGAGCTTTCCAATGAGTCCCGAAGACGCGGAAGTTTGACGTTTGTCTTCGGGACTCATTGGAAAGCTCCGATCGTTTTAAAACAGTTGCGCCGTTCTCCGCTGACTCCTGGCGAACTTCCCCGCTTTAGGAGTCAGCGGAGAATGGCGTGCCTGCTTTAAAACGATCGGAGCTTTCCAATGAGTCCCGAAGACAAACGTCAAACTTCCGCGTTTGTCTTCGGGATTCATTGGAAAGCCGCGCGGGTGTTTTAAAACGTCCCCGCCGACATGGGGGGCTTGCTAGCACCCTCCCAAACCCGGGTTGGGGGTTGGGGGGGTGCTAGCGAGCCCCCCATGTCGGCGGCGACGTTTTAAAACAGCCGCGCCGCCCCCAATCTTCGGCTCCTCGCTAGCGCTGCGGAAGTTAAAAACACCATCTGCACATGCGCAGATGGTGTTTTTACTTCCGCAGCGCTACTTCGCGAAAACCCGCTCGTTGCGGGGGGTCCTGGAACGGAACCCTCGCAACGAGCGGGGGATCACTGTATATACATTTGAAATGCTTATGTGTAGGGCATAAATATATAAAAATAATCATTTGGTCCGTTAAGCAAAATGTCAATTTATTTAATATGCCAATGGAATGTATATATGGAAAGAAACCAATTCTCCCATTTTTTCTAAGTCTGCTTTGGGCAGAGGAAAATGGGAAAAAATGGAAAATGTGTTTACTTTACACTTAGAGGACTCATTGAAAGAGCAAGGGAGGAACACATTTTTTTGCAGAAATTAAAATACAAAGCTTACTGGTCAGGTTAAAGACTGGGTGTTTTAGATGTTTTTTTTAAAGTGTCAAATAAGTAAAGTATCGCGAGGAGAGCATTAAATAGGCAGAATATCACACTCCAAAACCATTCTCTTATATCACGGGTCATCTAATCTCAGAGGTTGGGGCAATCTAGCAAAAGTCCTAATAATGTGGTCCAGTTACTGATTTATAAGTTTTAAAAAATACTGAGATAAGCAAATATAGCAAAAGGGGAGGGGAAGCCTAATGGAACATTTACAAACTGAGATTATTATTTTGTAAAATTTGCCTACCTTTCTCTGTGGTCTTTCTTCTAGACCTTCCAGGAATGGTGCTACATCATCATCATCATAAATAGTAAACTCCATTTCTTTACCAACAATCCCAACAGAAACATTCTGTAAAATGACAATTGTAAAAAGGAGGGGGGGGGGGACACAGGAAAGGGGGGAAGAAATTGTGGGAAATTAGGAGGAAGGATCATTATTTATTATATAAAAGTGGAATAAATATCTAATAAAAATTTAATAACACAATTAGGTGTGGTTGCTGAGAGTCAATGTTCAGGCAACTGGAATGTAATATAATCTACCACCACTGGTCTATAATAAACCGTCATCTTCATGAATCATGGAACATTTTCTGATAAGGCCATCTTTTACTGCTGATTATAGGAAACCCACTTAGAATTGTTTTGAATATCATAATCAGTATTATTTGTAACTAGAAATACGTAGTTCCTGGTATGTCTTTATTGTATGGAACTGATGAACCTGAAGTCACATAAACCTCATTATATTTTGCAAGATACTGGAAGTGACAACATTAAAACTCCGAGCAGACGTCTAATCTTAACCTCCATTTTGTAGAATGCTGAATTAGAAGTTACCATGTTTAAATCTTTAAGATTGCTTAGAACCCTCTTCAGATTTACATTTCCTTAATATTTTATATTACATAGAGTTGTGACTCAGATTATTTTAATGTTCAAAGCGCATCTCTCCAAACCCTTATATGTGCAAGTTTAATTACAAATTTGGATTCTGCTTTACAAAAATAAATGTGTCACTCTTCCACAATGTTTATAACTACTATTAACTGTGTTTCAGACCAACTGAATTGAAAGGAAAAACAATCTCAGGCTTACCTTAATAGTTAGATCTTGTTCAGCAGGAAGTGTTTCTCTCAAAGCACGCAGTCCATGCTTCACTAATTCATTCAGGTTACCTGCAAAATAACTACATTTATGACTAGTTCAGAAATGATGTATTTTCTGGGCTGACGTGGTTAAACACACTCTTAACTTCCTCATCAGGTCTGATAGACAATAACTGTTCAGCAATCATACACACACACAGAGAGAGAGAGAGAGAGAGAGAGAGAGAGAGAGAGAGAGAGAGAGAGAGTATATGTGGAGGGAGAGTAGAAATCATTAACAATACAGTATACTTCAAAGACACTGAACTTACAGTCAGAAAACTCGGTCATGTGTCGTTCCAAGTAAGTCCGAGCTGATTGGGATCTTGCACCAATGGACATGGCTTTGCAATCAAAATAATTTGCAGAAGGGCAAGTCTGGAAGATATGGGGGCCCATATCCTGACAAAATAAAAACAATATTTTTTTTAAAAAAGGAGGAATCTATCAGACAGCTTACATACAGTGTTTCACTCTCACTATCCAGATAAAATATGCTTTTCCATATTTGTAACTATTGGAGGCATTCAACACATTTCATTCTGAACTCTTTCAATTGCAATCTTTCCAAAACTCTCCACTTCAAATGCAAAATTCGTTCAAGCATTTTAAAAACAGCTCCTTTCATATTTGAAACAGCAGTCTCCTTAAAAAAAAACAAAAACAAGCAGAAATGTCTGAAGAACTTGGTGCTCCAAAACAGTTTGAAATATTATGTAGCATTGTCAATACTGGCTTGAGCTGACCGAGAAACCAATTCTCAAAAATCTGGAGAATAATATACTAAAACTGAAATTTATCTTGCAAGAAGTTCCAAATCCAAGTTGTCTATTCAATGTTTATAATGACTTACAAATTGTGTTATGACACAGAATAAGATTCTAAACCCTCTTTGCTGTGATACTACTGTTTACACTGGGAAGAGGAGATCTCCAGAAAACATATACAATATACATGTCTCCCATAGATGATGCACTTACGTCATAGCCTGCAATAAGAAGTCCCACGCCATATGGTCTTCTGCCATAACGCTGCGTTGGTATCTGTGTTTCTTAAACAAGCTGAGGAATACATCTCAAAAAGCTGATTTACATATTCATACTTTATGAAAACTTTCACGTATACTCTTCAAGATTAAAAAACAACAACTCCACCTGAGTCCCACAATTGGGTTATAAAGATGTAGGACACAAATGGAAAGAGCAGTAACAGTGATCATTCAAGCAGTGTTCTCTTTTTGAGAAAGCTGCAGCTCCATCAGCGGAAGACTGGTATTGGATTTTATGATTAGAATTTAATATAATTAGCGGAGTATGAAAATAATCTTTCCCTCAGTCTCCTCTCCAATAAGCTTCAAATTAAATGGATGGATGGATAGACAGACAGACTGACAGACAGACAGACAAATACTGGTTTGAACAAAATCTAAAATATTCAACAGGAATGTTTGACATCTACTATATGAACTATTACGGGAATTTTTGAACTGATAAGAGGCAATATTAAAATAGTCGTGTATTGAATGTGATGAAATTTAATTCAGGTAAATTATGTAAGGTTGAAATAAAATTGGTGGATGACTCTGCCTGAATAGATGAATTTGCTCTAAAACCCAGAAAATGCTCATTTTACTATTCAACTTTTCTTATGCTATTATGTGTAGATTTTTAGCATCAAAGTGAACTGTCCTTAATTCTAAGGAGCCAGGGTGGTGCAGCAAGTAGAGTGGTGTACCACAGGCCACTGAAGCTGACTGTAGATCTGTAGGTCAGCGGTTCAAATCTCATCACTGGCTCAAGGTTGACTCAGCCTTCCATGCTTCTGAGGTGGGTAAAATGAGGACCCGGATTGTGGGGGTAATATGCTGGCTCTGTTAAAAAGTGCTATTGTTAACATGTTGTAAGCAGCCCTGAGTCTAAGGAGAACGGCGGCATCAAAAAATCAAAATAAATAAATAAATTCCTTTTTCTTTAAATTCCCTAATTCCCTATATTGTCTAAACTTTAAAAGGAATAGAAACAGCCAGGTTGACTCATCCTTCCAAAGTTGGTAAAATGAAAACTCAGATAGTTGGAGACTATAGGCTGACATTTATAAACCGCTTAGAGTGTGCTGTAAAACACTATGGAACAGTATACATAAGTGCTAATAGTATTACTATTGCTATTATGCAAAATAACTACAGCTGAGTTCTTTTGCTCTAAGATGATTGTCCAACAGTTAAATCTATTGGCAGCTGTGAAACCCACAATTAAACCCACATAAAAAAGGATACTGCTTCCAATCAGAGACACTAATCGAGATACTGGAAGAGGCCTGTCAAATACAAATCTGGAATCCAAACACTCCTGACGCATGAAATTGCTGTAAAGTAAAACAGAATTTATTCTATTTGTAAGTTCAACACATCTTAGATTTATTCAATAGAAACTTTACTTGAATGTAATACTTGCAATGAATGTAATGATTGCAAAAGGGTGCAGGCAAGGTGAATGAACCCATTTTGGCATGAAATTATTGGATGCTCTTTAGCAAGTATATGTTTCATGTGTTTCCTCCTATTTCTGCAGCAACAATTTCAATCAGGCATATTCTCAGCTCCTCAGTGTTTTCAGTGACTTGTGGATAGAGGAGTGGAATTAATCTTCCTCACTACTACTCTTATACAATGCTGTCACAATCTTCACAAATGACTAAGAATAAATGTTATACACATACTTATTAGAAGACCTGATTATGGCGCGCAGCAACTGCACTAGGCAAGGTTAAGAATAAAGAAACATGGACATCATCTCAGGAACCAAAGGCTTGAATTAGGAATCAGATGCAAACCTGCTGTCGGGGTTCCGATAAATGCCCTAATTAAACCTTAAGCCAGGTTTCAAAAGAAATCCAGCTACTTATTAGGAGCAACATGTCAGAATGTACCCAAGTGAAGTCAGTCTGCCCTATTTTCAATTTATGGCCTATGACCTTTTTCCCTCCTCCCCCCCCCCCCCCAGGGTGTGTCATAAATCACATTCTCCACCTGTACATGCCTCTCTTTGCCTTGTTCCAGGAACCTGGGATACAACCTTGAAAAAGGTACCCATGGAATGCGACACTGGTTGTGGTTGCCGTGCTGCTCCATCAGTCTCCCCCCACCTACCTGTGGCGACTGGAGAGCAGGCCAGGAATGCTTTACGAGCTGACACCTGCTCCATGTATATTTATAAATTTAAAACAAGTCCATATTCAATAAATCAAATAACCGAATTCCAACTTTACCATAAGAGTCTTGCATCAGCAGTGAGTCCAGCAATGGAAATACCAATATGGTTGTCAACATACAAGATTTTTTTCTGATGAGCTGCCAGTTCAGATTGTGCCCTCTAAATGATAGACAAAGTAAGTTATTAATCATACTCTTATAATATGACAATTTGGGGTGGGGGGAGAAAGTGTGCATTATTTTTCACTTGTTTGTTAAACCAGAGTATATAATCTTAATAACAATAGCAAATGTCACCAATTATATAATTTGCAAATCACTGCAGAAACGGACACTTTGTATATAATGCCATTTCAGGAAAACATATAAAATGACATGAATACAGTGGACATTTTATTCATTCATCTAAAGCCTATTGCACTGAGGTTTCACTGTATTAATAATATTTTAATTCACTGTATTAATAAATGTATTTTAAACAGCTGTATTAAAGTTTGTTAACCTTTGCTTTAAGAAGGCACTTTAAGTAATTATTTTATGTATTACCCTTACTGTAAGAAAAATTTGCAATACAGTAATACCTCATGATACGAACTTAATTGGTGCAAGGAGGAGGTTCGTAAGACGAAAGGTTCGTAAGACGAAACATTGTTTCCCATAGGAAACAATGTAAAGTCAATTAATCCGTGCAACCAAAACCCCCCCCCCAAAAAAACGGCTTTCCGGCTGTTTTAAAAGGTCGCAGCCGGCCTGGGGGGCTTGCCAGCACCCCCTGCACCCGGGTTCGGGGTGCGGGGGGGTGCTGGCAAGCCCCCCAGGCCGGCTGCGACCTTTTAAAACACCCACGCTCTTCCCTCACCCCCGCCCCCGCAAAGCATCGCAGCGACAAGCAGGTTTTTCCAACGCGGGTCTTATGCGCCCGAGCCGCGTTTCCCCCCACGTCCGGGCCCACGCACCTGTTCCAGCGGGCTATTTTCCGCCGGTAGTAACGCAGCGCCTCCTGCCCGTTGAGCAGCTTCTCGGACGGCCTCTCGGGGGTGCTGTAGAGCGGGTGCGCGAATAGCCTCCTCAGCTTGGAGTGGGGGGGCCTGGCTGCTCAGGTTGGCGGGTGGCCGAGTCCGGAGCTTTGGACCGGCGGCGACGGCGGCTTCTTCGGCGGGGCAGGAGCAGCGGGGCTCAGCCGTCTCCGTGGCCGGACCGAGGCGCCGCCTCATTTGGGGCCAGAGGTGGAAGTAGAAATCGGCGCTGAGCAGCGCCCCGAGAAGCAGCAGAATGAGCAGCCGGTCGCGCCGGGTCCCCAGCATGGTCAGTGCCGGCGGCTGGGCGAGAAGCAGGCCGGGCGCGAAGGCAGCGGCGCACGGGCGATGCCGGGCCGTGGGTGGGAAAGGAAGGCGAGCCACGCGCCTGTTTGGCCGCGAGAGCCCGGGCGAGTCCCGGCAGGGCCTCTGCCCCGCTGCCGCCGCAGGAGCAGGTGGGGTAAGCCGAGGCAAGGGAAGCAGCAGGCAGCGCCCCGCTTGTGGCCGAGAGTCGACCGGCTGCATCTTTGCCCGGTGGCCTCTCCCGAGTAGGCAGACCGTGCCGCCTCTGGAAGGATGGACGCGTTGGGCGTTTGTTTGCATCACGTGATTGACCGGGTGAAATAAAAGATCTAAAAACCCCTTGTCTCCCCAACCCGGATTTTTAGATCTTTTATTTCACCCGGTCAATCACGAGATGCAAACAAACGCCCAACGTGTCCGAAAGCCAGAGACTTTGGCAAGCGGTCTCTCCGACGAGAACCGGAGCTCGTCGGAGAGACCTCTAGCCAAAGTCTCTGGCTTTCGGACACGTTGGGCGTTTGTTTGCATCTCGTGATTGACCGGGTGAAATAAAAGATCTAAAAATCCCTTGTCTCCCCAACCCGGATTGAATACGGGTTGGGGAGACAAGGGATTTTTAGATCTTTTATTTCACCCGGTCAATCACGAGATGCAAACAAACGCCCAACGTGTCCGAAAGCCAGAGACTTTGGCAAGCGGTCTCTCCGACGAGAACCGGAGCTCGTCGGAGAGACCTCTAGCCAAAGTCTCTGGCTTTCGGACACGTTGGGCGTTTGTTTGCATCTCGTGATTGACCGGGTGAAATAAAAGATCTAAAAATCCGGGTTGGGGAGACAAGGGGTTTTTAGATCTTTTATTTCACCCGGTCAATCACGTGATGCAAACAAACGCCCAACGCATCCATCCTTCCAGAGGCGGCACGGTCTGCCTACTCGGGAGAGGCCACCGGGCAAAGATGCAGCCGGTCGCCTCTCGGCCACAAGCGGGGCGCTGCCTGCTGCTTCCCTTGCCTCGGCTTCCCCCACCTGCTCCTGCGGCGGCAGCGGGGCAGAGGCCCTGCCGGGACTCGCCCGGGCTCTCGCGGCCAAGCAGGCGCGTGGCTCGCCTTCCTTTCCCACCCACGGCCCGGCATCGCCCGTGCGCCGCTGCCTTCGCGCCCGGCCTGCTTCTCGCCCAGCCGCCGGCGCTGACCATGCTGGGGACCCGGCGCGACCGGCTGCTCATTCTGCTGCTTCTCGGGGCGCTGCTCAGCGCCGATTTCTACTTCCACCTCTGGCCCCAAATGAGGCGGCGCCTCGGTCCGGCCACGGAGACGGCTGAGCCCCGCTGCTCCTGCCCCGCCGAAGAAGCCGCCGTCGCCGCCAGTCCAAAGCTCCGGACTCGGCCGCCCGCCAACCTGAGCAGCCAGGCCCCCCCACTCCAAGCTGAGGAGGCTATTCGCGCACCCGCTCTACAGCACCCCCGAGAGACCGGCCGAGAAGCTGCTCAACGGGCAGGAGGCGCTGCGTTACTACCGGCGGAAAATAGCCCGCTGGAACAGGTGCGTGGGCCCGGACGTGGGGGGAAACGCGGCTCGGGCGCATAAGACCCGCGTTGGAAAAACCTGCTTGTCGCTGCGATGCCTTGCGGGGGCGGGGGTGAGGGAAGAGCGTGGGTGTTTTAAAAGGTCGCAGCCGGCCTGGGGGGCTTGCCAGCACCCCCCCACACCCGGGTTCGGGGTGCGGGGGTTGCTGGCAAGCCCCCCAGGCCAGCTGCGACCTTTTAAAACACCCGCGCCGCTTCCCATGTGTCTCCTGGAGCCAAATGCGGAAGTTCGGCTTTGCTGTTCAGCTTCAGGCTTTGCTGTTCGGCTCCGGGAGACAGCTGCGAAGCGGCGCGGGTGTTTTAAAAGGTTGCAGTCTGCCTGGGGGGCTTCCCAGCAACCTCCCGAACCGAACCTGGGGTTCAGCAAAATTTTGCCTCGGCGTTCGGGAGGCTTCTGGGAAGCCCCGCCGCCCGGCTGTTACCTTTTAAAACAGCCGCGGGGCTTCCCAGCAGTCTCCGAACGCAGGTTCGTAACTCGAAAAAAGTTCGTAAGAAGAGGCAAAATTTTTCTGAACCCCGGGTTCGTATCACGAGTTGTTCGTAAGACGAGGGGTTCGTATCTTAAGGTACCACTGTACTCTCTTGATTGCATTTACAATCAAATAATATACCTCATTCTTTTGCCACATGATCTCTCACTGGGCCCACAAATTGCTTGGCTCTTTCCTGTCATTTTATTCTGAAAATATTGTTGTATGTAACTTTTCATGTTTCCAAACTGTATAATAATTTATGTCCCACTTATCTCCCCATCTGGTATTAGGCAAACAATAAGGAGTACAATAATTACAATGTTGTATTTTCAAGATAAATACAATATTTATTTAGAACAGACTTTCTCAGCTCTTGTCCCTATAAATCAAAAGTGATTACAACAATTATTTTTCTTCGCCAATGGATGTATTTACTAGATTGCAAAAAATTACTTTATGATTGTCAATATTATAATGCTTTATGTATCACATATGCCTAAAAAAAAACCAAATTGGATTTCTTCTTGAATTTACCTTTAAGGCAACTAAAACGGCATGGGTTTTTGATTTTAGCCCAACAGTTGCAGATCCTTGTTTGACAGCCTCCATTGCATATTCTATTTGATGAATTCGACCCTAAAAACACAAGATAGCCTTATTAACATGTTGATGGTGCAAATGAGCTGGGAAAGGGAACAATGAACCTCTTTCATTCAGGAACTCATACCATATATGTATATTAGCTGATACCTGTGTTTCACTATGAAACTATATGATGAAGCTTAATAAATTTGACACTTAAAGCTTGAAAGTTAATGAGTAGTTAAAAAAGGGACTGTATTATTTTTCTAGAGATGGTAAACTAAGTTTCTGTCACAATAATGAAGACATTATTTGTATAGCAAAAACTTTCAATTCGTCCCACAGTACAGCTAGAGTTTTCCAAAACTATTCAGTAAATGAAAGCAAGGAAAGGGAAGGGAAGAGAGTCAATGTTTTGGTTTCCACATCATGCTTACTCATAATGTGGTTTATTTGGAATTGAATGTTATGTACACTTTGCCAAGTATGGTTTAATTCAGGGGTCCCCAGTCCCTGGTCCGCGGTCTCGTACATGGGCTGTTAGGAACCAGGCCACACAAGTGAACAAAGGTCATCTGTGCATTTGCAGGTAGCATGCGAAACATACACCCCGCCACCAGTCTGTGGAAAAATTGTTTCCCCCAAAATCAAACCCAGATATCAAAAAGGTTGGGGGCCGCTGGCTGAATCCTCAAACTATAATTTCCATAAACCTGGCTCATTTTGATATAATTTTAATCACAACCTAAAAAGTGAATGTAAATAAAGCATTCTTACTCTTAGATTACTTCTAAGGCCACAATTTAGATTGCCAGATTCTTAATCTATGCAGGTATCCCTTACTGTCCCTGAAATTAGCAAACAGCACACTATAATAATTATCTTATTATTCAGACTCAGTGATCTCATAATCTTGGGACTAGCATCACAGAAGCAACTGTAAGTATGTTAGGCTGCATTTCCCATAGCTATCAGCAGTTTCTAGTTGAGAAAGATACTGTATATATAAATGGCTCATGCACATTACTCTAAATGGCTTGTGCAGGTTGCTACTATAATGAACACATTTCACATAAATACATATCTGCAAATCTCTTACTACTTTTGCTTTCAAAATAAGATTATATACTGTACTTTGATTATTCAAATGGTGAGCAAAGAAAACATACAAAGAAAAATAGAAATATAAAAACAATACCTGGGGACTCCATACAGTGACATCGTTATCGTATTGGTTGCGAAACTAAAGTGAACAAAAGGAATCCATTAATGTGATTGCCATTAAAATAGGAAAAATAAAACAAAATATCATCCTTATTATGGATTATCATTTCTGTAACTAAAAAAAATATGGAAATAATAGGACTTATATTTAATAACTAACTCTCTTTTCAAGATAGGGTCGAATGAACTTGTAGAGGTGTGCAGTATGCAGGTTCAAAGCAGGAAAGTTTCCTCCTGCTACAAATTCAGTAGGAATATTCTCATACCTATTGGCAGCACCTTCCAATACCACAAAAAGGTATGGCTTCTTTAAATATCATCATATAAAATATGCTTTGAGTCAAATTCAAGCAACCTTTCCAATCAGGGGATAGTGCACATTATTACCAAATAGTATCTTTGGTTTGTTCAATGTGTGGAAGTATATTCCTCATAATTATTAAGCTTTATTAAGAAGTGCAGGAAACAAACTTTGACAAAGGAAAAATAAAAGATGGGTTGGAAGAAGTATCATGAAGGAAATAATAAATGATCATTTATAGTATGGATATGTAACCCAAATCACAGTATTATAAATCAAGGCAAACATGGAAATGTTTGCTAAAGTAATATCCAGCAGTTCATTTCAAAAATATAATTAGAAATAAGCCCACATTTCCAAATTGCATGTGGAGATTTATAAACTAAAACTGTAAGCTAAGTAAAAAAAAAGTTTTGCTTTCAGTTTCAGTAAGAACAAAAGTATTGCACATCTAGTCTCTGATCTGAAAAAGAAAAAAAATGTGTCATTAACTACTTGCACAATACCTCTTCCTATTGGCAGCTGAAATTTACTTCTGATTATTTTTCGGACTGCACTGTGAGGACTTAAAATGTACTTTAAATTATACCCCCTTTTGAAACAGAAAATCATACTCAACTGTTTTAATTTTAATTGAGCCGCCCCGAGTCTTCGGAGAGGGGCGGCATACAAATCTAATAAATTATTAATTATTATTAAATTATTATTAATGCCACAGATGCACCTCTATAGCATTTATATTATCTACTGCATGTAAATACATTGTTCTTATATTCATTCATACGTTTATCTGCTCTGCTAAATTAACTTCATAGGTTTTTGTTGCCCGGTTTTATTTCGTGAAACCACCATAGAGGACTCTCTACATAACTAAGATACATAAATAGATGCAGTATGGATCTACTCATCTCCTTTGCACCTCACCGCAACCAAATCCAGCAAAAGACTGGAAACAGAAGTATGTCAAAACGCTGACTTATTATATGTGTATCCCACATATATGAAGCGTGGGAATTGTGTTAGGAAATACAAAGACATAAGTACGGGGAGAAAATTGTTGTTGGGAATTGCTTCCTTTAGTAAGGTTCTAAATTTTAAAAATAATAAATATAATGTAAAATAAATGTAAAGAAGAAAAACATGTATAAAAGAATAAAGGCAGCCAGCCTATTTTGTATTGGTTTCAAAGTAGGTGTGAAAGCACAACTTCAGATACAATTTGGAAAGTCTTTTCTGATTACTCAAGTGAGTAATGTATTGTAAAATGTAAAAATATGTACATTACTATTATTATTATTATTATTATTATTATTATTATTATTATTATTATTTAGATTTATATGCCGCCCCTCTCCATAGACTCGGGGTGGTTACATGCAATGTAAAAATACATTAATGAAACAAAAAGGAAACAAATGCTTGCTTCACCAGAAAAAGACTGCTGGGCTGCCTACTGGAAGGGCAGATGAGAGTGCAAAAAAATGGGAGGAAGGTGAAAAGGACCAGGCCATACGGAGCAGTAATTCCTTTTTTGGGGAGGGGGGAGACGGGAAGTCTTCCCTAAACCCTCAAAACTTTAATTTTAGACGTCTAATGTTGACCTCACCCCATTCCTAACAGGTCTGTCAGGGGTGTGCATAAACGCACCATCATGCCTACCACCCCTATCCTAATCTCCTCATGTATGAAGAAGTGTGGTTTCCTGCCCAAGCCAGGGGTTAGACTAGAACATTGTTTCCCAACCGTGGCAACTTGAAGATATCTGGACTTCAACTCCCAGAATTCCCCAGCCAGTTGCTGGCTGGGGAATTCTGGGAGTTGAAGTCCAAAGGTCCCTCAACTCTGCTGTTATAATTTATTTTACTCATAACCGTGCTTGTACTTCTTATATATCCACAATCATGTTTATACTTTGCTTATACACACGCTTGACTAAATCAATAAATCTGGCACACTCTCCCTCCCAAAAATTTTACTACTGCTGCTGCTGAGTGGGGATTACTGGACACGAATTTTTTAAAAAAATCTCTGCCTATCCCGGCCACTACAGACATGCATGATTTTAAAAACTGTTTTCATTGTTGATTTTAATTGTTCTGACTTTTCAGTGGGTTTTATATTGCGTTATTTGTATTTGGCTGTGAGTCGCCCAGAGTCCTTCGGGAGTAGGGCGGCACAGAAATCCAAATCAATAAAATAAAAATAAAATAAAATAAAATAATTAAGAAAAACACTCCAAGAACGAGAGACAAGCAGATCACCCCTAATAGATTTAAGGTTTGCAAAATGGGGGTGGGGAGGAAATGGCAATTAAAAACAAGGCAATCCGGGCCTTTGCAATCTCAGCCGGCCGTGTGCTGAGTCACATCTATCGCCCCCGGGGGAACGAAAGCGCGGCCTCCCTCCCTCCCCTGCCGCCCCGCTCGCTCCATAGCCCCCTCCGTCTCCCCCTCCTCCCTCCACAAACGCCGGTGCTTCGCGTCTCACCATGTCGGGCAACGTTCGGACGGCAGCGCCGGCGCCTCGACCAGAAAAGGTGATGGAAAGCGACGGCGAACTCGGCAAGCGATAGGTTTGGGCCCCGGACGCTTCTTTTCCTTTTCCGCAAAAGGCGGAGCAGCCGATTGCCGAGCTTCCGATCCCAACACGCTTTAAAAGCCACCTCCCTCTTTCAAGAAATCGTAGGTAGGCGTGGTCGAATCTTGAGTTGAGCATGCGCGTTGGATCCTTGATTAAAAAAAAAAAACACGGGCCGAGCTGCGGGAAGAATGGAACCGGGAGAGTTAAAAGGAGGAGCCTGTCAATTCGGTGTACTGTACAGATTGTAGTATCCCCGACGTAGTAGATAACGGTAGTCGTTTCGCCGTACAGAGGAAGAAACAAAGAGGTAACACAGCTTCTCCATTCGTAGGCAGCGCTGAGAATTGATTAATTTGCACTTTACACTACAAAAGTGTAAAAAGAACATAGTAGTTCCAGTTAGGAAAAAATATTTTTTTCCTAAAAATAAGGATTTTTCCTAAAAAAATAAAATGTTCCTAAAAATAAAGATTTCTCCCACACGGGCTTGGTACACGATTTACAAACAGTCGCGCTTTTTGCCTCTATTGACTTCTGAGATTTATCCCCTTTTTTGTTTTTGCGTTATTTTTTTGGCCAGTTCCCTTTCATCAATGGTTGCGAACTGCTAGTATTTAAGTGTAAGGTTAAGAGTTATACCGGTAGTAAGTCTATTTCTTTCCTCTCTCGGAACATAACTGAGCAGTTGAACTGCTCCTTTGTGTGTTTGTGTGTATTTCTCAACTTCTGCAATTTTAAGATGTGGACTTCCAACCCCCAGAATTCCCAAGCAATTCTGAAAGTGGAAACCATACGTTAAAATTGCTAAGGATGAGAATTTTTTCTGTAAATTTGGGCAGTAGACTGACACACCCTCCCTCCCAAAAATTTTACTGCTGCTGTGGCTGACTGAGTGGGGATTACTGGGCAATCTTTTTTTTAAATCTGCCTCTCCAAAGTTAAATGATTCTTATACAAAATTAAAACATTACAGGGCACAAACATACATGCAGGCAGAACAGGCAGTTGCAAAATTTATTTTTAATGCAATCTTTACAATAGTATTACAATAGGACAATGTTTTATGACTGCCTGATATATAGAATGTTGTGGATTTGAAACCTTGAGATTTTTTAATTATTATTTTCCTTTCTTTGAAATTACCTCTTCTCCTTCTCTTTAAAGTACAAATGCAATAATGTCCTCTTCTATCACTTCTCCACAGACATCTATATAAAAGCAAAAACCATTCACACATAAATCATGAAATATCCAGAACTGTAAAGCCTACGAACTTGAAATTTGCCACGTATGTTCCTCTTGACTTCTAGATGCTCACTAAGAAAGGAGTTTTCAAAATGACCCTCGAAGCATGAGTATTTCTTTATTATTATTAACAAGTTCTGATGCTAAGGAGTTCTACTCCCCCCTCCTCACTTGAAAAGAAATCTGATCCAAATGCAAAACACAAGCAGAGGACTTTCAGTTTCTCTTTTGCTTTTACAATAGCAAGCAGCTCTACTACAGAACAATTGAGCTAAGCCACATACAGACACCTTCCTGTTTCCTTCCTCACATAGCAAATACTGTTTGAGTTTCCAAACACCCCTCAACACTCTCATACATTAATAGGACACTAGTCAGATGAATACCAATGGATGCTGGCAGGCAGAGACACACCCCCCTCCTTTGTTTTCCTCAATTCAGAGGAATCTGTTCCTTCTATTGTAACACCAGTTAGGAAAAGAGGCAAAAAACGCAGGAAAACATTTACAGATGTGATTAGGAAAACACAAGTAAGAAAAGCTGCCTGTTTCTCACATGGCCAGTTCTATGTGGCAATCATATGATCATAGGACATTGTCATGGTTGTAAATGCCTGCAGCTGCAAAGACCTGAATCTTGGGCATGTAACTATGGGAACACTGCAATTGTTAGCAGGATTCATCATCATAAAGTCACTTTTTTTCCATTGAATTTCCACAATAAGTTCAAATAGACAAGGCAATTGTCAAATGAGTACTACCGGTATATACATGTGGTCCTCATTTAATGACTACTTCTTCAGCACCTGAACTTGAAGTGATGCTAATTGATGGTACTTACTTGCCTTGAGGTGCTTGCTGTTACAGCACCCTGTGGTCATGTGATTGCAATTTAGGAACTGGTTAGCGGCACAGATTTCTGACAGTTACAGCATCCCATGTACATGTAATCGTGATTTGTGACTTTCCCTGCTGATTTCCCATGAACAAAGTTAATGGGGAAGCCTGCAAGTTTCAATGACACGAAGTCCTCGCTTAACAAATCCACAGTGCTTTGCTTAACAGTGGTAACTGAGGACTGCTAAAACTACCATTGTAATGTGGTGTGGTCATGTGATATACTTTATGTCAATTAATGATGGAATTTCTGATCCTAATTACCAATGCTAAGTGAGAAATTGTTCTGTTGTTTTATCGCTTTATCTGCTGGCTTTCAAAACAGCAATATAGTTACATGCTAGGTATGTATTGTAATCAACATGCTGTGGTAGAGCTTCTGGTAAAGATACCTATAACAGGGTTGTCAAATTCGCGGCTCATGGACCAGATGCATCATGCGCTGACGATGCCCTTCCCCAGTTTAGCAAAGGGGGGGGGGGGGAGTTGCAATATGTCATGTGATGACAATGTGTCACTCCAGGTTTGACACCCCTGCTCTATACTATATTAGAGACCATGTGAGTTCCACTTCTTTCTGGTAAAAAAACAATATGCCAGCTGTTCTTTTTATATTAAATTGTGGAAGGAGTTTTGTTTTTCTGAATCTCACTCTGGGATCCAGACATAAAGTAAGATTGCCTTATCTCCAAAGCACACTAGACCAGATTGGGTGGATTCTGCTCCATATCAGCTTTTGGAATTCCCATATCTTTAACAATATTCTTCCTTATCTTTTCCCACAAACCATTTATCCTGATTGCTCAGAGCTATTTCCATAAACAGTGGAAAGAGGAATTCTTGTGAAGGAAATGATTTCGTTGGACTCTTTACTGCCAGCAAAAACAAGTGATTGAAACAGAGATTTGACTTTAACAAAAAGTAGCTTGGAATTATCTTGAAAAACTAGGATTGCTATTTTCTTCTCATATTTTCTACTATAAAGGATAACTTGTCTTTATTATTTAATCTACTATTTTCATGATGCCTTTGTTTTGGGTATATGCTGTTTCAGTCTTTCTCAGCAAATATTATTTTCTTTTATATCTTGTTTGCAAGTTGTGTTTATCCAACCATTTTCCTTTAGTTGTCAAGCAACAACTACCCAAGCTACGTTCTTTGAACCAATACCAGCCTAAGAAAGCACAGCAGATGGCCTAGCTGCTAAAACAAAGAGTTGCTTTCATTCTTAATTTTGTTTCCTGTGCTCTTTTCATTAAGGAACTCTGTAATGGAATACCTGACCTTTATAAAGATCAAAATGTAAATATTGTTCTTTACATGTTGGTCTTGAATGTTTGCCTTTTGAAATGGTTGCTAAAGCCCTGCTATGCTTAAAAACATATTCTTGTTACCAAGGTATATCTATTCTTTTCATCCTTTCCTTCTTCCAACCTTTAAATATTTTCTTTTATTTATTTACAGCATAAAGGAAACCTCAATTAACTGGCTTTTTGGTGAACACATAATTGCATTCTTGGTTCAAACTAAGGATGTGCATGTACCAAATCTTTTATAGCCTACTATGCACAATATATCTGTTTCTGGTGTTTTCTTCTGGACATGATATAAAAAACAGACTACAGTATTTGTTCTGGACAGAAATGGGTGAGGTCAGAGAAAATGCTAAAGAGAGGGAAAACACTGGAATATTATGGAGGCAGGTGAACCAATGCCATCCCAGTTTCTAGAGAAAGGTCAGAAGGAGTACCAAATCTTTTTGCTGCTTAACACATAGAGTTGCTTTTGCAACATCCAAATCAATTAAAGTGTTTGGAGATCGCCTGAAAAGTTCAGCAGAATTGCTGGAACCTATTTAACTTCCTTGGATTAAAAAATCCCCCCCCCCCCATGCATATTTGTGTATTTGAATTATAATCTTCCCACAGCAATTTACTGAGATGGATGGTTACAGAAATCAATCAATCAAAGAAATGAATAAATGAATGAATGAATGAATGAATAAATAAATAAATAAATAAATAAATAAATAAATATGTGGAATATAAATTCATGCAGAAAGCCACACTAGATCTGAGTGTTCATTCTCAGCCTTCAGTTCTCATAATAAATAACTTTTCGTTAGAAGTCTGGAAACAAATAACCAGTGCTACAGTGCCTCTCCATACATATCCCCCAGTCTGGTGTTCATCATGTATTGGAGTTAAAAATCCCAGATTCTTTCAGTTTTCATAATTTTTTGGCCAAGTAGGTTTGGAATTATGTGAACTGAAATCTCATTCATCCAAGAAAAATTCTAATTTAGGAGGTTATTAAATACTGATGCTTTTGTTTTCAAAAAATTAGCTTATTTTTCTTTTAAAGGAATCCATATTGGCAATCATTTTGCAGAAAGAAAGAAAATCCCATTTAATTTCTAGTGATTCAAAGTTTAATTATGATTTCAGAATGAAAAAAGTCATTCTCTTCTACCTCACATCTATAAATTTTACATATGGTACTTCTATCGTGTTTTTCTGTCTTCACACTTTTTCCAAGTGTTCAGCTTACTTTTTTCAACAATATATTATTTCTGATTTAATGATAAGTAGTTACTGGTAGTCCTCAATTTAGAAGCATTTGTTTAGTGACTGTTCAAAATTACAGCAATGCTGGAAAATGTTGGCTTATGACCAGTCCTCATATGGGAGACTTTTGCAGCCTCCCTATCGGTCATATGATCGAACTTCATGCCTTTGGCAACTGAACTGTATTTACAATGGTGGCACTGTCCTGGGTCACATGATCCCATTTTGTTACTTTGCCAGCTGGTCTCCAATAAGCAATGTCAATGAGGGGAAGTTGTATTCGCTAAATGATTGCGTAAGTTACTTAATGGCCACAGCAAGAAAGTTTGTAACATCAAGTGTACTTACTTGGCAAAGCTTCAGTCCCAATTGTGGTTCTAACTTGAGGGCCGCCTGTATTCCAAATGCAGTAGTCCTATCATAGAATTCTATAAATGAGGTGACATTATTCTGACAGACAAATCACTTTAAAATTATTTCTAAATTGCTGTCTGGTTTTATGAATTAAATTATTAAAATAGGTTAAAAATATATTACAATAGCTTCTTAATTAGAAAAATAAATATGTGCTCTGCACAATTTGTATTGTAGGGAATGAAAGTATGTGTTAGACAAGCCCTGAAGAACTCAGTACTTTTATTGGAATTTACTGAAGATAAACAATTATGGAGCTATAAATCATTTTGTAAAGAATTGAATCACCTTTTTATGACTAGAAAAGTACACAGTATTTTTTTTTTAAAAAATGTCTTTTAACTTTTATAGGAGACATGTTTATGAAGAGTCAAAATTCTGGAAAAGGAACTACAGTGGTACCTGCACTTATGAACTTAATTCTTTCTGTGACCAGGTTCTTAAGTAGAAAAGTTTGTAAGAAGAAGCAATTTTTCCCATAGGAATCAATGTAAAAGCAAATAATGTGTGTGATTGGGGAAACCCCAGGGAGGGGGGAGGACTTGTTTCCTCCCAGGAGATACCTAAAGAGGCCCCATGGAGGCTTCTCCCCACTTTTCCAGCCCTGTTTCCTCCCAGGAGATTCCTAGAGAGGCCTCACGGAGGCTTCTCCCTGCCTTTTCCAGCCCGCTTTCCTCCCAGGAGATTCCTAGAGTGGCCCCACAGAGGTTTCTCCCCGCCTTTTCCGGCCCTGTTTCCTCCTAGGAGATTTCTAGAGTGGCCCAACAGAGGCTTCTCCCCGATTTTTCCAGCCCTGTTTCCTCCCAGGAGATTCCTAGAAAGGCCTCATGGAGGCTTCCCCCTGCCTTTTCTGGTTACAGTTTTGGAGCTTTGGTTTGTAAGTGGAAAATGGTTCTTGAGAAGAAGCAAAAAACCCCACCCGGTTCTTATCTAGAAAAGTTTGTAAGTAGAGGCGTTCTTAGGTAGAGGTACCATTGTACTTATTTGCTTACTTTTTGTCATGGAAATGCATTATAGAAACTCAACTTTCCTTCATAAAATAAATTTGAGGTTCAGAAATAGTTCAGTTTTCTTTCTGGAGAGTGAATAGCGCATAGTTCAATTTTTAATAGCAATTCTTGGAGACACATAAGTGCAGCTTAAATAAATATTATAAAAATAAGCCGAAATGTTTGTAGGCTCATAGCCAAGTATATTGCAAATAGCAAAATAATTTAATTATGGAAAAATAAGAATTTACAACCCATCAGAACCAATGTAATCCATCTATATTACTTCTAACATTGTATTGAAACTTATTTGCATTGTTATTTTGACTAACAATTTGATCTACATTGTGTTTATATGTAAATTCCTAAAGCCACCAGGAGTCGTCCCAGTTTTGTTTGATAGGTTAATCCCATAATAAATCACAAATGGAATTACTGTAGTTTCATAATGTAATATAGAATCAAACAAGTCTATGATCTAGACAGCATGGTTTTCTGTGCGTGTTCAAAAAGCTATAATAATGAATAAATCTTCCTTTCAGAATTAGAGAATCTCTTGATGAGAAGAAAAAGAAGCACAAACTCTTGCAGAAAAGGGAAAAGCTGATAACTGCAAACCCCTCCTAAACCTGAGAAATGTATCATACATACATACGTATGTACATATACAGTATACATATATTCATACACACCATGGAATCAGTTGGATCATTAGATGACAAAGAAAGAGATGCTCAAATATAGTTCTTGGAGAGAATATACTTCGTATATTTTGTATATTTATTACAAAAGATATAAGGCAGATATTTGATTTTTTTCACAGAACGTGGGACAACTTTAAAGTCTACTCAGTAATAAATACAGTGATACTTCGTCTTATGAACTTAATTGGTTCTGGGATGAGGTTTGTAAGGTGAAAAGTTTGTAAGACAAAACAATGTTCCCCATAGGAATCAATGGAAAAGCGATTAATGCGTGCAAGCCCAAGACTCACCCCTTTTGCCAGCCGAAGCACCCGTTTTTGCGCTGCTGGGATTCTCCTGAGGCTCTCCTCCATGGGAAACCCCACCTCCGGACTTCCGTGTTTTTGTGATGCTGCAGGGGAATCCCAGCAGCACAAAAACGGGTGCTTCACTGGCAACGGAAGTCTAGATTTGGGGTTTCCCAGCGAGGGGAACCTCAGCGAAATTGCAGCATCGCAAAAACACGGAAGTCCTTGAAACCCCACCTCTGGACCTCCGTGTTTTTGCGATGCTGCAATTTCGCTTAGGCTCCCCTCACTGGGAAACCCCACCTCCAGACTTCCGTTGCCAGCGAAGCGCCCATTTTTGCACTGCTGGGAGTCCCCAGCAGTATCGCAAAAACACAGAAGTCCGGAGGTGGTGTTTCCCATGGAGGGGAGCCTCAGGGGCTTCGCTGGCAACAGAAGTCCGGAGGCGGGGTATCCCAGTGGTGGCAGCTTGGGTTTGTAAGGTGAAAATAGTTTGGAAGAAAAGGCCAAAAAATCTTAAACCCCAGGTTTGTATCTCGAAAAGTTTGTATGACGAGCGGTTTGTAAGACGAGGTATCACTGTAGTTTGATTCTGATCTTTGTACTGTGGAATCCTTTAAACCAGCATTTCCCAACCGGTGTGCCGCGGCACACTAGTGTGCCGCGAGACACAGCCAGGTGTGCCGCAAAGCCTAGGGAAGCTCCAGCTGGGCGGGGCGCTGCCGGTGTCGGACCGCAGGTGCCTCGGACCTGGAGCTCCCACTCGCAGCTGTCCCCCGGCTACTGCCCGATGCAGCTGTTTTCGGCGCTCTCCTGCTGGGCCCCAAAGAAGGAAGGCGGGAAAAAGGAGAGCTTCATTATTCGCGCCTCCTTTTTCCCACCTTCCTTCTTTGGGGCCCAGCAGGAAAGCGCTGGAAACAGTGGCATCTGGCAGTAGCCGGGGGACAGCTGCGAGCACCTTTCCCCGTAAGCTGCCCCCTCTCCTCCTCCTCCTCCTCCGCCGCCGCCTCCTGTCTTGGGGCACGATCTGCCCCCTCTCCTCCTCCGCCGCTTCCTGCCTTGGGGCGAGCAATCCGGGAGTCCGGGACTGTGTGGCTTTGCGCCATGAAGAGAAAACGGCCGACTTTTCCCTGCTGCCCGAGCCGTTTTCTCTTCATGGCGCAAAGCCACACAGTCCCGGACTCCCGGATCGCTCGCTTCTCCGGTCAGCAAAGCCATCTGCCCAGGAAAGCGCCGCGCATTGAAAAAGTGCGATGCTTTTCCGGCAGCCGGCTGGAGAAGCGAGCGATCCGGGAGTCCGGGACTGTGGCTTTGCGCCATGAAGAGAAAACGGCAGCAGGGAAAAGTCAGACGGGCTAACGGGAGGCGGCGCGTGGCTGGGCGCTGGGGACATCTGGGAGGGCGAGGGGGCTGATCGCTGCTGCCTCTTAGCTGCAGAGCTGGCTGGCGGAGGCGAAGACAACAGCCGCCGGCTCTCTCCCTCCACTCTCTCACTTTCTTTTTCTCTCTGTTGCCGGCATGGTGAACGAGAGAGAAAGAGAGAGAGAGAGAAAGGAGGGGAGAGAGAATGAGAGAGAAAGAAAGCAAGAGAGCGAGAGAAAGACAGGGGGGAAGGAGGGAGAGGGAAAGACATAGAGGGAGGGAAGGAGGGAGAGAGAAAGAGAGCAAAAAAGAGAGGAAGAAAGAAAGAGGGATGGAGAGAGAGAAAGAAGGGAAGGAAGGGAGAGAAAGAGGGAGGGAGAAATAGAGTGAAATGGAGGAAGAGATTTTTTTTTGTCCAAACTTTTCTTTAGCCCCCCCCCCCCGCCCCCCTCAGTGTTCCCCAGAATTTTGAAAATATGAATAATGTGCCGTGGCTCAAAAAAGGTTGGGAAACACTGCTTTAAACAACTCAAGATATGAATCTTAGCAAAAATCTATAACTTTTTCCTCAAGTCAGGCTCAGTCAAAGCGTGATGCCATGTTTGAAAGAGAGATCCGGGAACGTGTACAGTAATCAAAAGTAACATAAATACACAGAGGAATAAGATTTGCTGAAGGAAATCAGTAAGGATCTTGCAAAAGTAAATCCTGCCTCATCAACACTTCATTTTGAAAAATGTTTTGGCAAGGCTTACCAAGGCTTACTAAGTAAGAGCAAACACAGCAGTCATGGGATAAGAGAACTTGACTATTTAAGGATTGCTAACTGGTTTAAAACAAAAATAAACTGCCAATTTTCTGTTTAAAGGGTCTACTTAAAATGGTCAGCCAAATGGCAAGTATGCTTCAGTTTAAGTAAGTGTAAATTGATGCATGCTGGAGCACAAAATTCTAACTTCCTGCATAACATGTAAACTGTTTTTGTGGCTGCAGAATCTCTGCAGCTCAGGAAAGACAATGATCTTTGGTCTTTATTCTCACTGCTCTGGTTTTCAAAGTTGTTTTTAACCCCTTGGGAAGTCCCAGAAAATGTGTGACATGCGAGCACACCCTTATTGTATCAGTTCTTGGTTGATAAGACTACATGTCCTATTTGTTATGCCTTATAAGGAAGAAAAGAGGCCAAAGGGTGTAAACTGAACGTCATAATCATAAAAGAAAATACCTCAAGTCAGATAATAAATCAGAAATAAAAATCAAACAGGTGCTCATGTTCAAAAATCTGGGAGTGGTCTTCCATGCTTAGGGAGTCTAGAAAGCCTGTCAGAAATACAATATTCAAAGAGTCCTCAACAAAAGATCATTCTACTCCAAGAGATTCTACTAATTCAAAGGAAACAAATTAATAAAAAAACATTTTAAGGTTAAAATCCTCACTCAACTTTTATAAAGAGCCCAGGTAGCATCTTAAACTTTATATAAACAAATTGTTCAAGAAACATACTGCAGTCCCAATGAATATTCCTAGGGAGCTCAGGCTTGAGGTGGGATTGGCCTATGAATAAGAAAGAACTGAGGGGAGGGAGGGGGAGGGTTAAGGGTGAAAAGTATGAAAATTAAAAATAAATAATAAAAACACAACACAGTACATCATCTCTAATGTACATATGAATATTTTTTTTTGCAAAAAAAGAATTATTCTGTGAATTTATAAAATAATATAAAACATCTAAACTTTCAAAAAAAGAGAGATGGGATTGATCAAGTTAATAGCAAGAGCATGACATTTAGTCTTAATATCTTGGTTTAAGATTAGTCTCTCCCAATGGCCTGATTAAGCTATTCTTTTTGGATGACCCATCACCGTGAGAATCCCAGTGGACCAGAAACATCTGACATTGACCAGGCAAAAGAGACAAAAGGCTAGGTGACATTGAGGATTGTACTCAAGCTAGCATCCTTTCCCAAAATAGCAGAACCGTAATAGTGAAATCAAGAGCCTCTTAATGCGGGTGAAGGAGGAGAGTGCAAAAGTTGGTTTGAAACTCAACATTAAGAAAACTAAGATCGTGGCATCTGGCCCTCTCAATTCCTGGAAAATAGATGGGGAAGAAATGGAGGTAGTGACAGATTTTATTTCACTGCAGTTGGGGACTGCAGCCAAGAAATTAAAAGATGCTTGTTTCTGGTGGGGGGAGCTATGGTAAATTTAGACAGCATACTAAAAAGCAGAAACATCACCCTGCCAACAAAAGTGCATATATTCAAGACTATGTTTTTCCCATTTGCAATGTTTGGCTGTGAAAGTTGAACCATAAGAAAGGCTGAGCGCCAATAAATTGAGGCCTTTGAACTATGGTACTGGAGAAAACTCCTGCGAGTCCCTTGGATTGCAAGATGATCAAGCCAATTAGTCCTAGAGAAGAGCAACTGTGACTGCTTCTTAGAAGCCAGATCCTGAAGATGAAAATCAAATACTTTGGCCATCTAATGAGAAGGAAGGACTCACTGGAGAAGAGCCTAATGCTCGGAAAGATTAAGAGCAAAAGAAGGGGACAACAGAGAATGAGGTGGCTAGATAGAATCACTGAAGCAGTCAGCATGAGCTTAAATGGACTCCAGAGGATGGTAGAGGACAGGAAGGCCTGGAGGAATGTTGTCCTTGGGGTCGCGATGAGTACAATATGACTTTGCAACTAACAATAACAACAATAGGAAAAGACTGCTGACCTCCAAGTTGAGGGAGGATTTCTTCAGAGCCAAATTTGCAGATGACACCAAGTTGGCGGGGGTAGCCAACATCCTAGAGGACAGGCTCAAAATACAGAAAGATCTTGATAGATTAACACTGTGGGCCCAAACTAACAAAATGATGTTCAATAGCAAGAAAAGCGAAGTCCTACACCCATGACACACATACAAACTGTGAGGAACTACACTTAGCAGTAGTGACTGTGAGTGATATCTCGGTGGTGGATAACCAACTATATATGAGCCAGCAATGTGCAGCAGCGGCAAAAAAAGCCAACCCAATCTTAAACTGCATCAACAGAGGGATACACTCCAAGACTAGGGAAGTACCACTGTATAGTGCCCTGATCAGGCCACATCTGGAGTACTGCATTCAATTTTGGTCACCTCATTGCAAAAGGGAGATAGAAACTCGGGAAAAGGTACAGAAGAAAGCAACTAAAATGATAAAGGGAGTGGAAACCATTCAAGAAGACATATAAAGAGTAGTTGCTGGAACTGGGCATGAATAGACTGGCGAAAAGGAGGGATGGGGGGGGGGCACATGGTAGAAGTATAGAGGTATTTGAAGGGATATCAGAGAGGAGGGAGTCACATTGTTTTCCAGGGCACCACAGGGCCAGACCAGAAACAACCGATGGAAACTGACCAAGGAGAGATTCAACCTGGAAATAAGGAAGAACTTTCTGATGGCGAGGGCGATAAACCAGTGGAACGGCCTGCCAGTGGAAATTGTGAATGCCCCAACACTCGACATAATCAAAAAGAGATTGGACTGCCATCTGGCTGGGATGGTGTAGGGACTCCTGCTTGAGCAGGGGTTTGAGCTAGATGACCTGCAAGGTCCCTTTCTACTCTAACAATAAATAAAATAAAATAAACTATGATTACATTGTAACTATTACAAGGCTGATTTACCAAAACCTCATTAATGGAATATACCTGTCCTTGTGATTTTGTGATTGTGATTCTGAAGACATAAAAACTACTCAATGTGTGTTTTCCAATGCATAGGGGTATTTTCTAGAAAGGACTGAAGAACAGCATATCATTTTTTAAAATTTCTACTATATTAATACCCACACAATAGCCAAATTCTCTGACTGCAGTGAAAATGTAGGGATGGTGTAAATGTGATAAATATTCAAGCCAGAACTATTTTATTAATTTTACAATTTTGTTAATATTGATTGTATTGTCCATTCAGTCATGTCTGACATGTCTTGGACTAGATCTCACATTTTCTGAACTTGCACTGCTTGTTTGAGTTTTTCTGTATCTGATGTGATGTTTATTAACTAATTTTATCTCTGTTTTAATAATTATATACTGGTAAAATGCTTGTGGCTATAACCTTTAACTGGGTGAAACAATGCGCCACAGGACAAAACTTTTTCCACCAATTGCATCTAAAATCCTAAGCCCATGACCCCTGTGGAACTGCAATTTGGAAATCTTATCAAATATTTTATGACATAAAAATATGATTTTTGTGACATCACATAAAATGCCATAAAACATTTCTGTGGTCACCTCCTGAAGTTTGATTGTACTATGTGGTTCAAGTTGGGCTATTTTCAAGGCAGCTATATTATATCTATATTACTAAAATTCTGATTTCCATATTTTTAGCTGGATGAACAATAATTTCTAAACCAAAATTCCTAAAATGGGCTAACTTACAGAATGCATCCAAACTCTGAGACCTATGATTCTTGTGGAATTGAAATTTGGTAAATTGTATAAAACATTTTATGACATTAAAATTATCACAAAACATTATATAACACAATACGCATAATAAAATTATTCCCATACTGCTGTTTCACTATGCTATAGAGTTCAACATGGATTGCTGTCAAGGAAAAATACAGAATATATTTCTGAATGTATTCCAACTTTTCCAGTGAAGGCAGTACATTAGAATTTCTTTCATTGTTTAAAGCTTTGAGGAATCTGTTGAGGAAATATTTCTGAAAGGAAGTCATAATGGGTCAAAGGTTGCCTATTAGAGCTGTGATATCTGTTACTTTAACTGGACAAAACTGCGTCATAGAGTGAAACCTTTTTAACCAAGATACTTCAAATGGGCTAGCTTACAAAATGTGTAATGGTAGTGACAGATTTTATTATCCTGGGCTCCAAGATCACTGCAGTTGGGGACTACAGCCAAGAAATTAAAAGACACTTGCTCCTGGGGAGGAAAGCTATGGCAAATCTAGACAGCATATTAAAAAGCAGAGACATCATCACTCTGCCAACAAAAGTGCATATAGTCAAGGCTATGTTTTTCCCAGTTGCAATGTAATGACAGTTGGACCATAAAAAATGCTGAGCACCAAAGAATTGAGGTCTTTGAACTATGGTGCTGGAGAAGAATCCTGCATCAAATTGGTCAGTCCTAGAGATCAATCCTGAGTGCTCGTTAGAAGGCTGGATCCTGAAGATGAAACTCAAATGATCACAAATGAGAAGGACTCACTGGAGAAGAGCCTATTGCTGGGAAAGATTGAGGGCAAAAGAAGAACAGTGAGATGGCTGGATAGTTACTGAAGCAGTAGGCATGAACTTAAATGGACCCCAAAGTTTGGGGCTCACAATGGGTCCGACACGACTTTGCAACTAACATGTCCAGAATCCAGAACCCCATGAGACCCAACTGGGAATTAGAATTGAAATTAGGCAAATTTTTGAAAACATAATGTAAAATGTAATTAAATATGGCCTCTGGTCAACTACTGATGTTTAACTGTACTAAATGGTTCAAAACTGTCTACTTTTAAGGCAGATAACATCAAGGAATATTTCCCTGAATTTTACCACTGCATTTTTATTTATTTGTTTGTTTGTTTGTTTGTTTGTTTGTTTGTTTTGATTTGATTTATATGCCGCCCCTCTCCGCAGACTCGGGGCGGCTCACAACAATAACAATAACAGATGTTCTGCCTTTGTTGAATCTGGTTAAATAGGAATTTGGAAATAGTTTCATTTCTGAAATAATGATACAGGTCACCGATTATCTAGTTATTACATTTTTATGCTGCCCAATTCTCAATAGGTGGCTCATTACAATGAAAGAAATTACAATAAAAACAGTAAATAATAAAGATAAAAAATGGAAAGTGAAACAGAAGTGAGGAATCTCATTTTCTCCTTGCCAAAAGCCTGGGTGAAAAGCTTTCCAAAACAGTAAATGGTTATAAGTGGTGAGGACACAGACCCTGGCACAGAGAAGGCACACTTTCAGGGTCCAAATGGATAATATTGTTTAATGGAAGAAATCTGGAATGTCAATCTTGCAGGATCAAAGTGGCTTTAAGCAAACACTATGTTGTTTAATTCGATTTAGTACAGGTGGTCCTCGACTTATAATAATTGACTTAGTGACTGTTCAGGGTTACAACAGTACTGAAAAAAGTGACCCATCATCATTTTTCATAGATGTGATGGTTGCAGCATCCCCATGGTCCAATGATTTACATCATGCTTGACACCCGATTCACATTTATGACCGTCAGTGGCAGTGTCCCAGGGTCATATGATCACCTTTTGCAATTTACCAAAAAGCAAAATCAATGGGGAAACCAGATTCACTTAACAACCGCATTAGTTACTAATTTAACAAAGGCTTCGATTCACTTCACATAGCAAGAAAAAGACATAAACACGGGACAAAACAACCCTAACAAATTTCTCGCTTGGCAGAATACATTTTGGGCTCAACTGTGGCTGTAAATTGAGGACTACCTATATTACCAATCTAAAAATATTAAATATTATTTAATTGAAATTATTGAAATTATTGAAAATTATTATCAGACTTCATGTACCTCTAACATGTACCATAAACAAAAAAAATAACCTCCCCATCTCAATAAGAAAATTACAAACAAGAAAAAAATCTCTCTGGAGGAAAAACAAAAAAGGACAAGTTTCCAACTTCAAAAGCCGATATAAAAGCATTTGCAATCAAATAAAAGCAGAATCCCTTAACTACTACAGCAAACAAGAGGAAAACCTCCTACGCACCAAATCTAATAGAGCTTTCTACAACTTTGTCAACAATAAACTCAAAGACTCTAGACCAATCCCACCTCTCAAAGGACCCAACAACAAAGAATACCATGATGATTCATCCAAAGCCAACCTCTTCAACTCTTTCTTTGGCTCTGTCTTTGTTAACAGCAATGGCTCATCCCCCAATTTCATCAATCGCACCTCAAACTCCCTCAACGACTTAACCCAAGTAGACTTCACTAAAGACCAAGTTGAAAAAGCATTACGTGACCTTAAACCTTCTCTATCAGTCGGACCAGATGGTCTATGTGCATACTTCCTAAAAAAGCTCTCCTCTGCCATAGCTGAATCACTAAGCATAATTTTTGAAAAATCCTTCAGAACCAGCGCACTTCCTAAGCTATGGTCGAAAGCAATGGTCATCCCCATCTTCAAAAAGGGAGACCCCTCTCTTGTAGATAACTACAGACCAATTTCACTATGCTGCGTCCCATGCAAAGTCATGGAATCAATTATAAATAAATCAATTACTTTCCATTTAGAAACTAATAATTTGCTCTCTAACAAACAATTTGGTTTCAGAAAAAAACTATCCTGCAACCTGCAGCTCCTCCACTGCAAAAATATATGGACAACTCATCTAGATCAAGGGAAATCTACAGATGCAATTTATATTGACTTCTGCAAAGCCTTTGATTCAGTGGTCCACGACAAACTACTCCTAAAACTCAAATCCTATGGCATCTCAGGATCCCTCCACAGATGGATTACAGCATTCCTGTCAAACAGACAAGTGGTCAAAATAGGAAGCACCATATCCACCCCCATCCCAGTTAAAAGCGATGTTCCCCAAGATAGTGTACTGGGACCAACGCTCTTCATTCTCTACATCAGTGTTTCCCAACCTTTTTTGAGCCGCGGCACATTATTCATGTTTTCAAAATTCTGGGGAACACTGAAGGGGGGGGGGCTAAAGAAAAGTTTGGACAAAAAAAATATCTCTTCCTCCATTTCACTCTATTTCTCCCTCCCTCTTTCTCTCTCTTCCTTCCTTCCCTTCTTTCTCTCCATCCCTCTTTCTTTCTTCCTCTCTTTTTTGCTCTCTTTCTCTCTCCCTCCTTCCCTCCCTCTATGTCTTTCCCTCTCCCTCCTTCCCCCCTTTCTTTCTCTCTCTCTCTTGCTTTCTTTCCCTCTCTTTCTCTTGCTTTCTTTCTCTCATTCTCTCTCCCCTCCTTTTTCTCTCTCTCTCTTTCTCGTTCACCATGCCAGCAACAGAGAGAAAAAGAAAGAGCGAGAGAGAGCCGGAGAGAGAATGGAGTGCGCAGCAGCCATCAGCCTCCTCGCCCTCCCAGACGTCCCCAGCGCCCGGCCTCGCGCCGCCTCCCGTTAGCCCGGCCGAAAGCCACACAGTCCCGGACTCCCGGATTGCTCGCTTCTCCGGCCAGCGCGGCGCTTTCCTGGGCAGATGGCTTTGCTGACCGGAGAAACGAGCGATCCGGGAGTCCAGGACTGTGTGGCTTTGCGCCATGAAGAGAAAACGGCAGCAGGGAAAAGTCGGCCGTTTTCTCTTCATGGCGCAAAGCCACACAGTCCCGGACTCCCGGATTCCTCGCCCCAAGGCAGGAGGCGGTGGCGGAGAAGAGTGGGTGGATCGGGCGGGCAATGGGGCACGACGGAGAAGCCAGGGGCGCGTTTGGCTGGAGGCACCGTGGGGAGCAGGGGCAGGGTGGTGCGGCAGTAGGAGTAAAGGGAGCCGCGGCTGCCCCTGCCTCCCCACGGTGCCTCCGGCCAAACGCGCCCCTGGCTTCTCCGTCCTGCCCCATTGCCCGCCCAATCCGCCCACTCTCCTCCGCCGCCTCTCGCCGCGGCACACCTGACGGTGTCTCGCGGCACACCAGTGTGCCGCAGCACACCGGTTGGGAAACGCTGCTCTACATCAATGACCTTTGTGATTACATCACAAGCAACTGTGTCCTCTTCGCCGATGATGTAAAACTCTTCAACACCACCGATAACACAACTACTCTACAAAAAGACCTTGACGCTGTTTCTGTGTGGTCTAACACATGGCAACTCCAAATCTCAACTAGCAAATGCTCTGTCCTACACATTGGGAAGAAGAATCTGAACACCAAATACGAAGAGAATAATCAAATTATCACAGATAATCCCCACTCGGTTAAAGACCTTGGTATACTAATAAAAGATTTAAGTGCCAAAGCCCACTGCAACAATATAGCCAAGAAGGCTTCAAGAGTTGTAAACCTAATCCTACGTAGCTTCTGCTCTGGCAATCTCACACTACTTACTAGAGCTTACAAAACTTTTGCCAGACCCATCCTTGAATACAGCTCATCTGTTTGGAACCCATATCGTATCTCAGACATTAACACCCTTGAAAATGTCCAAAGATACTTCACCAGAAGAGCCCTTCACTCCTCCACTCGAAATAGAATATCCTATGAGACTAGACTTTCAATCCTGGGCCTAGAAAGGTTAGAACTAAGACGTCTCAAACAAGATCTAAGTATTGCCCACAAGATCATATGCTGCAACGTTCTGCCTGTCGGCGACTACTTCAGCTTCAACCACAACAACACAAGAGCACACAACAGATTTAAACTTAATATTAACCGCTCCAAACTTGACTGTAAAAAATATGACTTCAGTAACAGAGTTGTCGAAGCGTGGAACTCATTACCGGACTCCATAGTGTCATCCCCAAACCCCCAACACTTTACCCTTAGATTATCTACGGTTGACCTATCCAGATTCCTAAGAGGTCAGTAAGGGGCGAGTACAAGTGCACTAGAGTGCCTTCCGTCCCCTGTCCTATTACTCTCCTATATATCCTATATCTCTTCTTCTATTTTTTCATGATATACTCTATTCATATATATATTGGATACTGTAGCCTAGAGGATAATTCTCTGCCTTACAAGGCAAAGGTTGCAGGTTCAAGTCCCAGTGGGTATGGCTAGCTGATGAGGCCAAAATAAGGCTGAAATAGATCTATCCTAGTCTCCCTTAATTTTCAAATTCAGCTTAAACATGTGACATATATATATATATATATATATATATATATATATATATATATATATATATATATATGTTTTCGTAAATTTTCACGGGTATATGTATGTAGATTGTTCTGAGTTCGGGTTTTGCCCTGTGTAATATTTTGTTGTTTTACAACAACACGAAGCTTGGAACTTCAGCCTGATGATGGTGAATGTGATTTCACCGAAACGTCGCATAGACATGCAAAATATTACACAGGGCAAAACCCGAACTCAGAACAATCTACATATATATACAGTGATCCCCCGATCATTGCGAGGGTTCTGTTCCAGGACCCCTAGCAATGATCGGGTTTTCGTGAAGTAGCGCTGCGGAAGTAAAAACACCATCTGCGCATGTGCAGATGGTGTTTTTACTTCCACCGCAGCAGCGAGGAGCCGAAGATTGGGGTTTCCCCACCGCCCACGCAAACTCCTCGCTGCCGCTCGCCCGCCCTTCGCCCGCCCACGCCGTTCGCTCGCGCTGCTTCCCAGCTGAGTCCTGAAGCCAATTCGCTTCAGGACTCAGCTGGGAAGCGGCGCGAGCGAACGACGTGGGCGGGCGAAGGGCGCGCAGGCAGGCAGGCGGACAAGCCGTTCGCTCGCGCTGCTCGCTCGCCCCGCTTCCCAGCTGAGTCCTGAAGCCAATTCGCTTCAGGACTCAGCTGGGAAGCGGCGCGAGCGAACGGCGTGGGCGGGCGAAGGGCGGGCGCGCGGGCAGGCAGGCGGCGGAGAAGCCGTTCGCTCGCGCCGCTCGCTCGCGCCGCTTCCCAGCTGAGTCCTGAAGCCAATTCGCTTCAGGACTCAGCTGGGAAGCGGCGCGAGCGAATGGCGTGGGCAGGCGAAGGGCGGGCGAGCGGCAGCGAGGAGTTTGCGTGGACGGTGGGGAAACTCCTCGCTGATGCCCGCCACTCGCCCTCCCGCCAGCAAGAGGGGGAAGACCCAGGGAAGCCGCCCACCAGCTGATCTGCCCGGCGCCATCTACGCATGCGTGGCCATAAAAAAAGGGCGCGCATGCGCAGATTGTGTTTTGACTTCCGGGTTGAAAAATCGCGATTTAGCCCGTTCGCAATGATCGGGATCGCGATACCCGGGGGATCACTGTATACAACAACACAAAGATTGGAACTTCAGCCTGATGATGGTGAATGTGATTTCACCGAAACGTCGCATAGACATGCAAAACATTACACAGGGCAAAACCCGAACTCAGAACAATCTACATACATATACCCGTGAAAATTTACGAAAACAAATTATATATATATATATATATATATATATATATATATATATATATATATATATATATATATTCTGTTACTATATTCTATATATTCTATATATTCTATTCCTATATCTTCTTTTCTATTCTTTCTTAGATATATTTTACTATGAGTATCTCCTCTATAACCTTCATCATGTATTTTACTATGTGTATACAGTATTGATATATACTCACTAAAACCCTCATTGTGTATTGGACAAAATAAATAAAAAAAAAATTAAATATTAAACATCATTGAATTAAATATTATTGAATTAAATGTTAAATATTATCGAAATAATTATTAAATATTGGATTAAATATGAAATAGTATTAAATATTTAAAAATATAGGACTATATATTTTTGTCACGTCTGGTTTGAATTCAAGCCTAGCTTGGTTTAAGCTCAAGTTGGAAAGGGGGGGGGGGGGAGAAAATTCAAGTGCAAATTCTCAAGAATCGGAGGAAAGGGTGGCAATCGGAAGCGTCACAGCCAGAAGCGGGTGGTTTAAAGCCAAGCGTGACGCTTCGCGAGACCGCGGGAAAGGGCGCCTTAAAGGCTGCAACGCCTGCCCTCACAAGGGACGAAACTTCCGCAAAAGTCGTTAGAATATACAGGTCCGTATTTCTCCTCAGCCGTACGGAGTCACCCCTCCCCTTTCTATTGGGGACGGGGCGACACACAAACACACACTCTCCCTCCCTCCCTCCCTCTCCCCTCCTCCTCCTCCGATTGGCCATCCTTTCCTACTTTATGACGCGCGCCCTGCAGGGCGGTCGGAGGGCAGAGAGCTTGAGAGAGCGCGAGCCAGCCAGTTCCAACGTTTGTGCCGTCACAGGGAGGGCGTGTCTTGGAAGAGCGCGTGCGGACCTCGCTGTCCTGGAACTCTGGGAGGCGGCAGCGCGCTCTCATCGAGGGCGTGTGGGGGGGCGGGAATAATAAAAGGGAACGGGAAACTTAACAACAACCTCTTTCTACCGTTTGTTTTCCTTCTCCTGTCTTTTTTACTCGCCATGCTCCCAGCCTGGACTCTGCGGTCCCGCCGCCGCTTGCGTTTCAGGAGCGAAGCTCCTTATTGCTGGCTGTCTCCGGCTTTTCCCTCCTCTCTTGGTTAAAGAGATGAAAGGAGGCAGCAGTGTTGGGACGTAGGAGAAACTGAGGGAGCCCGGCTTTCCCCCTCCTCCCCTTCCTTCGTCTCCATCTCCTTCTCCGCCGCTTTTCCCGCCCGGCCACCATGAGGGACGAGAGAGAAGCCGCCGCCTCCGTTTCTTCTCTCAACAAACTTCTAAGCCGGCAGCCTTCGGCTCGCGGCTCTGCAGAGCTCAGTCTGCGGAACGGCTACTACGCGAAGAGATGCGGCCGGAGCGGCAGCCTTTCGCTGGACCTTCGGGCGCTCCTCCCAGCCGCCCCTCGCCGGGCTCTGGGCTGGGGTCTGGGGGCTGCTGCGGCTACCTTGGCGCTTCTGCCGTGTGTGGTCTTGCTCTGGGGAGACCTCCCAAGGAAAACGGGCGCAGCCGCGAGCAGTCCCGAAGCAACCGGGTTGTGGGCGCCCCTCGGGCTTTGCCGCTGCCTCAGCCCGCTCTTCAGCCTCGCCTGCGCCTTCTTCTTCCTCACCTGCTACCTAGCCCGGGATGAGCCCGGCGGCGGCGGCGGCCCCCGGTGGCTCCTGGCGCTGCCGGTTTGTTGCTACGCGGGGGATTGGGTGACGCTCCAGTGGCTCCTGCTGTCCCGCCAGGCTGAAGCCGAGGAAAACGTCCCTCATCCCGAATGGCAGATGCTGGCGGGCCGGTTGCTTGCCGCGCTTGGCGCCGTGGCCGGCCTGACCCTTTGGCAGCGCAGCCTCAAACTCCGCAGCAGCCTCGTAGTGTTGGTTTTCTCCAGCTTCGTGTGGCTGGTTTCGCTCGCCAGCCTGGGCTCCCTGCCTCTTCCCCTCAGACCGCTGCTCTCCTGCTTCGCCGGGATGGCGGGATGCTTGTGGGCTCTGCTGGGAGGAGGAGGAGGACGCTCCGTTTTCTCTTCTTCTCGTTCCCCTTCGGCTCCGGGTTTACAGCAGCGCCTCCAGGGATCGCATCCGAAGTTGCCCGAGCATAAAGTTCCCGTTGTCCGACCCAAGAGGAGATCCAGTTGCGTGGCCTTGGGAGAGACTCCTGCCCCTTACCGTGGCGGCTGGAAAACGTCCAGGAGACCTTCGTTGCCTTGCATTTCCAAAGAACAGGTAAGCCTCTGCTGACTGGCAAGAAAAGCCCTTGTTAGACACTGCGCAGCCTGGGGGGATGCTTTCTGCCTGAGCATATGAGCATTCTCGACTGCAGAAGATACGTCTTCAGCAATAGAGAGATCAATGCCTGGAATGCACTACCTGACTCTGGTTTCTTCCCCAAGCCGCCCCGAGTTTGCGTTGAGGGGCGGCATATAAATCCAATAAATCAAATCAAATCAATCAACCCCCAAAACTTTAACCTTAGATTGTCTACAGTTGACCTCTCCCCGTTTCTAAGGTCTGTAAGGGGCGTGCATAAACGCACCACTGTGCCTACTGTCCCTGTCCTACTGTCCTATTGTCCTTTTTAATCATTATTTTTTACTTCTACAGACTACTATCCTATACATGTTTGACAAACAAATAAATTAAAATGAAATAAAATAAACATCAGTTGCTTTTGTGGAGTCTGCTAAAAGTTGTATGCTACTTATACGTATATGAGCACATAATAGATTCAAACTAAATGTAAACTGCTCTAAACTCAACTGCAGAAAACATGACTTCAGCAATAGTGTGATCAATGCCTCGAATGCACTGCCTGACTCTGTGGTTTCTTCCCCAAACCCCAAAAACTTCAAACTTAGACTGTCTACAGTCGACCTCTCCCCATTTCTAAGAGGTCTGTAAGGAGCATGCATAAGTGCAACACTGTGCCTACCATCCCTGTCCTACTGTTCTCTTTTATCGTTACTTTTTAGTTATGTTATACAAACTACTACTATCTATAGGTGTTTTACAAATAAATAAAATTTAAAAAATGAATAAATGAGCATCCTGCAAATAAATAAATAAATAAATGAGCATCCTGCAACTCTAAATGCAGGACTCTCTTTTTCCTGTTAGGTGGTGTGGTGTTCCTTTTCCAGCCTGGGCTTAGGAAAATTGTACCTGTATAATTTGGTCAAAGGTTAAGCAGTCTCCAAAACTGAATGTAACTCACTTGACTTAAAATCTATATCTTCCAGGAATGGACATGGCTTAGCCTGTGGCAAAAGTACAATCTGGTTACTGTACACTGATGTTGTGAGGCTGCGTACAGAATTACTTCACAATATTTCATGTTACTTGTTAGTTTGGTTGATAATTTGCAAAACAACTGCATTAAGCCAAACTAAACTTTTAAAGGACTTTGTAACTGTGCACTTATCTGATAGCCTTTATTGCGCAGGGACAACTTTTCAAAATGCAGGCTACAGATTCTCAACAAGAATGCAAACTAAGTTAATATTGAGTGGTTGAATGCTTTGAAACTAATTCATTATTACTTTTATCATTTCAAAATAGGTTGAGAAAAGGAGGAGGAACAGTCTGTAAAGTTTGTTCTGTGTTTTTGGAACTATTCAGGAGTACTCAGCAGTGTGACAAATACAGTCAATTTTGTTTTGACAAACAGGAGAGCGATAAAGGTTTCATATTATTGGAAATGGCAAGAAAGATAAGATATTCTGCCTAGGGACAGAACATTAAGAAGAGAAACAGTGGAAAAACTAGAAAACATTTCTTTAAAAAGTATCATCAATAGTACAGTATTGCTTTCAAATTGTACTCAGCCTATTTTGTTAGCAATAATTGTATTTAAGAGAGATTATAAGTGAGCAAAAATTTCTCTTGATTGATTTACAAGTTACATTATTCATTGTCAGGTAGATATATTATCGTACACTGAAAAGATTAAAATTATAATATTATTTTACAACCATCTGAAGTGAGCTTTGTCATTTGCTAGAAAAGCCTCATAGCTAATAGACTTAGCTACGAAAGATTCCATAATTTGAAAAACTCACAATATAAAACCTATTAGCAAATAAAGGAAACCTCTCTGCAGTTTTGGACGATTTGGGTTTATCATATACCATCATATTTTTAAAAATTAATTTGTACAATAAGATTGCAATTTTGTGCATATCTACATAAGTGTAAGTTCTAAAAAGAATTAGTTTATTCTGTACAACATATGGTTGGACTATTCATCTTCTCCCCTATACTTTTAAATAAGAAGTTGTATATTACATAGCAGATTCTTGGTTAAAGGTATTACATCTGAAAGAATTAGTTTTGTTTTGATATCAGATGGAAGAAAAATATTTACAAGGTACAAAATACTGTTGTAACTATTCCTTCTAAGGAACAATATGTTTTCTTGGAGCCATTTATAAAGTACTTTACTACATAGTACTTTACTTTACTACATACTTTACTTTACTTTTACTTTACTACATACTACATACATACTTTACTACATACTACTATATTACATAGCAGATTCTTGGTTAAAGGTATTACATCTGAAAGAATTAGTTTTGTTTTGATATCAGATGGAAGAAAAATATTTACAAGGTACAAAATAGTGTTGTAACTATTCCTTCTAAGGAACAATATGTTTTCTTGGAGCCATTTATAAAGTACTTTACTACTAATTATCTTAAATACATAATCTTAAAAATATGCAATGACTGCAAACAATAGATAAATTGAGCATAATCACTTAAGATTAGATCATTGCCCTCAATGAATTTTAATTAATATTAACTTTTTATTATTTTGTTTTAAAATATTAACATAAATATTGACAAATAAATCCATAACTGGTAGTATTAATTATGAACCTTTAAAAAAAGTTATCCTCCTTTCCTTATATACTGTAGAAACCGCTGTTACAGATTAGTATGGTATTAATTTAATTTATTATTTAAAATTAAGATCAATTTAGTATTTAATGTTATAAATACTACGGCACTAACATTTCTAAACACTTTGTTTCTTAAAATATTGGGTTTTTGATTAATATAGTATAAGATGTATACAGTATTCTTAAAATATTTTTTTTATTTTATATGAAAACATTTAAGTTATAGTTTGGAAAACTAAAACAGATATTCTGTAATTCAGAAAAGTTATGAGGAAATACATAAGAAGTAGATTAGGTCATTATTTAGAACATCTTTGTAAATTGAGATTTATTTTTTGAAAATTAGACAGTGGTACATTATTAAAACACAGATCAAATAATCAAGCTGGGAGGGGGAATGTGTGCTATACACAACCCAGAGTGAAACAAATAGGACGTTTTGAGTGCTCTAATAGACACTGTTCTCAGTGAAAGTATTTGTCATTTGCATGAGATCAAATATATGAGGCAGCATATTAACAATGTGGGTATACTCATGATGCCTGAAAAAGTGAAATAGTTCACTTCTTGTTTCTTGGAACTGGCATAAGTTTTGAAAAAAATACAGTACATGAGAGGATATGCAGGTTTTAAATAAAATCTGTTTGCATGTTACTCCAGTACAGTTCCTTTTCTAGCATCACACCTGCCATAGCAAAACAGGAAGTACATCTCATTTGTGAATTATACTTCTACTGTTTTATTGCAAACATAGTACTGTATATGAAACTTGAACCGTGATTGAACATTCCTTTTTATGCTTTGTATAATACGAAGCATTAAAAGGAATGTTCAATCACAGTTCAAGTTTCATATACTGTACTATGTTTGCAATAAAACAGTAAAAGTATAATTCACAAATGAGATGTACTTCCTGTTTTGCTTTGGCAGGTGTGATGTTAGAAAAGGAACTGTACTGGAGTAACATGCAAACAGATTTTATTTAAAACCTACATATCCTTCCCATTTTTAAAAAAATTTCTTAGAATTCTTAGAAACAGGAATTTTGTTTATTAATATTTTATTAGCTAATGTTAAAAGAGTTATCACTTCCAATATTAATCTGCATTATAGCTTTTTAAAATCACATTATAGTCTGAAAAACCAAGAATCTTATAGTCTTATTGTGGATAGCATATATCATTTCAAATGATTCAACAAAATATGATAGTGAAATTTAGGTTCAAACCATGAGAAACTATTGATTATTCTGTAATTCAAATTCCTTTTAAATTGAAATTTCAAGGGGGGTATCTTCCAAGCATAAATTTTAAAAAAACTGTTCAAATAAGAATTACTGTATACAACTGGGATTTTATTAAAAATGAGATTCATTCATCTGAACTTGGTAACATCTTCTTTGGAGCAGACTAACATTCCACGTAAACATTCCAGGAAGATAATTGCTACACAACTGTCAGACAGACGTAACTGTCAGATATAAGGAGCCAAGACAGAATGGATTGCTCCAGTAGTTTCTTTATTGCTCTTTGCCCATCGGCAGGAATCTTGCCAGATTAAAGAACTGCAGTAGGGACATTTAAATTGACTATAAGCAGTTTTGGGTATTGAAGGAAAATATTTGGGAAACACTGATTTAATCAGTTGAAGCCTTCTGGGGCAGGAAGGGGGAAGGAATAACAGATTTAATAATTTGATATGTTACATTACTTTTTTAAAATGGCTATTATGTTGAATACTTTGTATAACTTTATATGTGCTGTTGTATTATGATACTTATTTCATATTTTATTCTGCATTATTTCAGGAAGCAAGTATGTTAAGCCTTATTCCATGAACTTTGAACTTTGATTTATTTGCTTTTCTCCCTATGTTACAACAAATTAATTTGTCAAAATAAAACACACTGTAGCAAAGTTTGCACCAAGTTGTTTGTCTTCTACAGACAACAAATTGACAACACAATGTCATTATGATATATCATTGTAACAATCAATGGTTTCATACAAGGAATGCACAGATAATCCCAAAGGTGCATTCCTTATTGACTGGATGAAACAATTATTACAATGATATATCATAATGACATATTTTTCAAGAGGCAATTGGAATTTCCTCTTTAAATTTTGAATATATTTTGCTTCTCATTCAAGAAACTTCTCAGATGATGGGGAAATGGAAGGTTTTATATTTCTTACAGAAGCTGATCATTTGCATTCTTTTAGAGAGTCATTGAGGCAATTTTCAGGTTTATCTGTGTCCTCAGGGTCACTTGAGTAGTGCAAATGACTCCAAATCATTTGAAGACAAGAAAAACAAGGAAGTCCAGTTGCCTCTTGGAAAAAAAGCACCATTGAGACAACCATGACCTGAATGATTGAGAATCTCCATAGACACAGAATGTACAAGTAGTTTTAAACAGCATTAGCTTAATAGCTTCAACAGCCCCAAATAAATTCTGTCAACAAAATAAGATGCATTAATATATTCAAAGATTATAGTTATTCTATGATGCCATGTTTTCTGTAGTTGTTTTTAATCTCCTTTGCAACATATTTTCCCCTCATATGTTTCTGCTGTTCCTCCCCCCCCCCCCCCAATTAAGCCAATAATTTTAGTAAATAAGAATCAAGAAGAAGCTTCTATCCTTATTTGGAGGGAAAAATTGGGCGTCTGGCCATAGAGCTCTACTTATTCAGGTTTTTGCACATAGAGTCAAAGATTTGCAAGAGAATGGTAAGCATATCCAATAAGCATGCGTAGAAGCCTTCCCGTAAGTGGGAGCACATGCTTCTCTTTCACTCAGTTATGTGCTCAGTTATGAGGAAGCTTCTGTGTTTAGCTGAACATGCATAAACTTTAGAATATAATATCCAAAGGGCTTTATAGCCATGAATCCCACAGGATTTTTACTGAAAGGGAAAATTATGTGGTCTTGCCCTTATCATATTATAAAGCCCTACATGACATCCGGCCAGAATACCTGCGGGACTGCCTTCTGTTGCATGAATCCCAGCGACTGGTCAGGTCCCACAGAGTCAGCCTTCTCTAGGTTCTGTCAACTACTAGACAATCTCTTTTTGTGGGGCCTAGAGGAAGAGCCTTCTCTGTGGGGACCCCAGCCCTCTGGAATCAGCTCCCCCCAGAGATTTGTACTGCCCCCACCCTCCTCGCCTTCCATAAGAGTCTTAAGACTCATTTATGCCGCCAGGCTTGGGACCACTAGATTCTTGCCCCCTGGCCAATGAACATGTTATGAGAATTTTGAGCGAATGGAATGACTGTTTTTTAAATTTTGGGGTTTTTTGTAGATTTTAAATCTAATAAATTGGATCTAAGATAAGTTAAGTTATATCTAAGATATATATATATAAATACAAACAAACAAATATTTTAACTCCTACAAAGATAATAAATGTATGCTAGCTAAGTAATTGGCATGTCAAGTAATTTAGACCCATGCTTTGGTTCCCTGGAGTGCTTTTACTTAGGATTGAGATACTTTGGAAAGTGCCCTGAAGAAGACCTAGAAGGACATGAATTGGGGTTGACAGTTTTGGATTGGATATTTATTTATTTATTTATTTGGATTTGTATGCCGCCCCTCTCCGATTACCATGCGGATATTGCTACCATGGAGTCTTGTGGAACCATGCTCCAAACTGAAGCTTAGTATTGCCCCACTGGCTCTCTCCCTTGCACTCGGGCTCAATCTCCCTGACTTTCTAGCTGGTTATATCTAGTTTCCTTATCAAGAAGCGGTGGAGAAGGGGTCACAGGGTAGGTTAAAGATGTAATGGTCTGATTTTCCTTCTATCAAGTGCCTAAGGAAGGTTCAGTCTGAAGACCTGGCATGAATGTGAGTGTAGATTTGAGATAGGTGTGTCAAATTGAAGCCTTGGCCTGGGAAAGGAGAAAGAGGAATTGGAGATAATTTGGGTAGGTGGGGTGGGACATATGAGGACAAGGTGGAACTTCTAGTCCCTTCTTAGTCATGAAAGCCAGCTAGATGAACTTCTACTCCCCCCATTAGTCATAAAAGCCAGTCACTCTGTCAGCTCAAACCATCTCACAGATTTTTGCTGTGGGCAAAACAGGAGTGGGTAGGTGGTTCGATGTGTTTGTGGCCTTGAGTTATTTGTAAAAATAATAAAGGCATGACACAAGATAGATACCATAAAATTGTTTGTCCCTGCGATTTTCTTGATAATTCTCTTTCAATGGGTTTTGCCATTGTCTACTAACCTCTTAAGACAGAATGAAAAACTGACTGACCCAATGCCACCCAGCTGTGTACCTTAAGGCGGACTAGAACTGGTTTTTAGCATAGTGTCTTAAAGTATTTCACCAAAGTGACTTTCCTAAAGTAGTTCTTAATATTTTTTTTAAATCACAAAACAAAACAAAACCTTCCCAGAATGGCTATCTGTATACTACCCCCCCCTAATGTTATGCATTCTTTAGGAATTGAAACATATTCTTAATGCAACTAATTGTTTGAAAGATATAGTATATGAGCTAGGAGAACAGATTTTCAACAGTTTTTAACTTGTATGGCTCCAGGTCCTTTCCTTCTCCCTTTATCTTTTTAGAAAGAGATCAGCTCTGAGTGATTTTTAATATATCTGGTAAGAAAATAGCTTATTTTGTTTTGGGAGACAAATCGATCTTTTTGCAACTCACTGTTGTTTATACTATTTTGAAGGCTATCATTGGGGGAATAGGACAAAGTTAAATACAGATATTCCACCTTTCCCAGTGGTCCTTATTAAAAAAAATTTGTCTGTGCATAATTGCTGGAATACATATTGATGAATGCTAACAGATGTCTGGCAGTGAAAAGTGCAGTAATCTGAGCTCAGAAAGGTTTTGAATCATGGGTTGCATGTGTGAGCTATTAAATATAATGCTGTATGTTTTATATAAGTGTGTCGGGGGAACACTGCAAATCATGACTGGGTAGTATATTTTAGAGAATCTGCTACTGCTGATAAAGGTAATTCCAAAAGATAGGATATAGTGTGGTTTGGCCTTTTGGGGTTTATGCTCTGGGATCTAATAAAAATTACATTTTCTCTTAGGTGTTTTCTAAGCTACTATGTTGCTCAATAAATCCAATTGAAATGTACTGTAAAATATATAGTTTTATACTGATTTTTACTGATATCGGGGAAGACATGGGGACTGATAAATAGTCTGTATGAAACTTTGGTTATAATTTTGAGTAAAGGCTAAATGTTCTTTCAAATCTACTCTGGTACTTTTCTCAATTAGAGAATTTGTCAGTTGTTTTTAACTAAAGCACTCATAGTGCTTTATCATTCCTGGCTTCATGTTAATGCTTTAAGCCATCAGTCACTGTTTTTAAAATCACTAATTTATACAATACTTTTTACTATAAAACTGGTGATATTATAATATTATAATAATATTGCTGATTCATAGTAATTTTGTGAGACAACAAACACATTATTTCTTTTTCATATTCTCTGCATTACGATACATTTTTCCAAATACATGTTTAGTTGGCTTTAAATCATGGGTGGGTTCCTCCCAGTTCGGACCGGTTCACCCGAACTGGTAGTGACCCACAGACAGGATCGGTCTGTGCCAGTCCGTGAGCACTGCCATATATATATATATACAGTGATACCTTGTCTTATGAACTTAATTGGTTCCAGGACGAGGTTCGTAAGGTGAAAAGTTCGTAAAACGAAACAATGTTTCCCATAGAAATCAATGGAAAAGCGATTAATGCGTGCAAGCCCAAAATTCACCCCCTTTGCCAGCCGAAGCGCCCGTTTTTTCACTGCTGGGATTCCCCTGAGGCTCCCCTCCATGGGAAGCCCCACCTCCGGACTTACGTGTTTTTGCGATGCTGCACGGGATCCCAGCAGGGGAATCCCAGCATCACAAAAACGGGCGCTTCGCTGGCAACGGAAGTCCGGAGGTGGGGTTTCCCAGCGAGGGAAGCCTCAGCGAAATCACAGCATCGCAAATGAGGCTTCCCTCGCTGGAAACCCCACCTCCCGTTGTCAGCGAAGCACTCGTTTTTGCAATGCTGGGATTCCCCTGCACCATTGCAAAAACGCAGAAGTCCGGAGGTGGGGTTTCCCATGGAGGGGAGCCTCAGGAGAATCCCAGCAGCGGAAAAACAGGTGCTTCGCTGGCAACAGAAGGTCCGGTGGTGGGGTATCCCAATGAGGAGAGCCTTCACCTGGCAATGGAAGTCTGGAGGTGGGGCATCCCAGCAGCGGCAGCGGGTTCGTAAGGTGAAAATAGTTCGGAAAAAGAGGCAAAATTTTTTTAAACCCTGGGTTCGTATCTCAAAACGTTCGTATGATGAGGGGTTCGTAAGACGAGGTATCACTGCATGTGTGTGTGTGTGTGTGTGTGTCTTTTTGTAGATTTTCACGGGTACATGTATGAAGGTCTTGGCATATTTGGGTTTCTTCCTGTGTAAGTTTCATAGATATATATATATTCCTACTGAGCATGTTCAGAAACTAAGTTCTGGCTCTGTGCATGTGGTCACCATCTTTTTTTCAGCTTTGGTTTTTTTTAAAAAAAAATTCTCGAATTTTTCGTGTTTGTGCATGCATGCATAGTGTGCGTGTGCCCATGAGGTACACCCAAACAGCATGGGAGAAACAAACCTGCAGCGAGGTAAGTTAGAACCCATCCCTGGTTTAAATATACCTTGAAATATATGTATGTGCAGATTTTTAATATTTAATAGTCATGTTAATGAAATAGAGAAATCAAAATATTGTTATGAAGGATGCTTTTAGAACTATACAAAGGTTAGTTAAGGGTTAAATGTTGCAGCCTCTATATTTCTGTATCTTTTAAGAGAAACAGGATGTAGTGACTACACTGTCAGGCTCCTGGTCTGAGAGCAAACAGATGAGGAAGTACAAAGCAGACACTCCAGTTCTTGTTGTCGTGGAAACTTTTTGCGTCATTCTACCCAGCAATTACCTTATAGTGCCTTTATTTTTGATAGAGGAATCAGTTGAACTTGACTGTAATGAAGGAAGGTCGGATTTCAGATGTCATTATTACAATCTCATTTTGAAGACATGGCTTCATTAGAACGTCTTAGAAAATAAATATTTAGGAACATGTTGCAATTTGAACAACTTCTGTAGTGAAAAATCATATTGATTTTGAATGGATATCAGTTAACTGGGTAGCCCTTTAGTGACTAGTAATAAAGTTGATTAGGGGATTGGAGGCCCAAATATATGATGAACAGTTGCAGACCTTAAGCACATCTAGTTTAATGAAAAGAAGACTAAGGGTGACATGATAGTATTCTAATATCTAAGGGGCTGCCACAAAGAAGGTCAACCTATTATCCAAAGCAACTGAAGGCAGGACAAGAACCATTGGATGGAAACTAATAATGTAGGGAAGCAACCTAAATCTAAGGAGAATTTTTTTGACCTAATTGTCAACAATTAATCAGTGCAATAACTTGTGTCCGGAATTTGTGCCTGCTCCAACACTGGAGGTTTTAAAGAAGAGATTGGACAACCATTTGTCTGAAATGCCATAGGATTTCCTATGAGGGTTGGACTAGAAGATCTCCAAAGACCTTTCTGTTGTTGTTTGCTGTTGTGTTCTACTACCTCAAACAGCCACCAAAAGTAACTTTGCCACCAAAGACCAATTCTCACATTTACAATCTTCGCAGGTTTGAAGTAAAATGATAAGTGCAGTCAGAGTTTTACTCTACAACCACGGGTGGGCTGCTGCCTGGATGGGGGAAGGGGGAATGCAGTGGAGTAGCAAAAATGGAGCTCTACCCCACAGCACCCAATTTGCACTGAAAGATGTTGAAAGAAAATGCAGGGTGTCCTGCAAAAGGCACACCCACAGTGGTAGTAAAAAATTTGGTAGCCCTTCACTGTCTACGACCTCTTCATTTAACAACTCAGTTGCCTCTCCCAACTGTGGTTGATAAAGGAAGAAATCAGTAAAAGAAAACTCTGTCAAATCTGTTACTGTTGTTCACTTTACAATGAATTGTAAAGAACCGTTGAACCTACCTGAACGGTCTTCTCGATGCACTGGAAGGAGACTCCACGTGGGGTTATACTCGAGTCTTATTGGTAGGGACTGAGTTTATATTTACATATTAATTACATGTTAATTACGTACTGCCCCCTAGCTGCTCCAGAGGCTCAGTTTTAAAAAACGAAGAAAATAATAAGGAAATGTAAACTTTATTTAAGTTAATATCAGATCAACTTAATAACTGTAACTATAAACCCCAATTGTCAAAAATTCGATGGCCCTGGGCCAAAAGGCCGGGTGGGTTTGGACTCTCCTTCCAGTGCATCGAGAAGACTGTTCAGGTAGGTTCAACGGTTCTTCTCCAATGCATCTGGAAGGAGAGTCCACATGGGATATGCCCAAGTTCAGTTTGTAAGGGAGGGAGAAGGGTGGACCAGGGGTGCACGAGACACGCACACCTTCTGCAGAACTCTTCTCCCAAAGGCCGCCTCAGCCGAGGCGAAGGTATCAAGTTTGTAGTGCTTCACAAATGTCAATGGAGCAGACAATGTGGCTGCCCTGCATATGTCCTCCATGGCAGCCTGTGTGGCCCACACAGCTGAGGTAGCCGCGCTCCAAGTAGAATGTCCAGTAATTCCATCCGGAGGAGGACATGAGCATGCCCCATAAGCCTCCGAGATACATAGTCTAATCCAACGGCTAATAGTCCTCGATGACACTTTGAGGCCTATTTTGTGTTGATCAAATGAAACAAATAAGGCCTCCGTTTTCCTGAATGGTTTGGTACATCTGACATAAACTTTAAGTGCTCTCCGTACGTCCACATTGTGCCACCTCAGTTCTGACGGGTGGCTACCGTGTGTACAGAAATCTGGAAGCATGAGCTCCTGCAATCTATGGAACGAAGTGTTCACCTTAGGGATGAATGTTGGGTCCAGATGCAGGACGACCCTATCCGAGTGGAAGGTGCAGAGATCCGGACGAACGGAAAGGGCTGCTACTTCTGACACGCAGCGAGCAGAGGTGATTGCGACTAAAAATGCCATTTTAAGAGAGAGAAGCCACAACAAAATAGTCCTAAGCAGCTCAAATGGAGGACTGGTGAGAGCCCGGAGGACTAATGACAGATCCCAGGTTGGGAATCTATGTACTGGTGGTAGCCGCCCCGAGTCTTCGGAAAGGGGCGGCATACAAATCTAATAAATTATTATTATTATTATTATTATTATTATTATTATTATTATTATTATTATTATTATTAAATGAGTGTTGGAGGCTCCCCTTAAGAAATCTTTGATCCACGGGTGATGTGCTAGGGAACCGCCCTCCTCCGTCCTCAAGATGGTTGAGAGGGCAGCCACCTGTCTCTTTAAGGTGTTAGGCGCTAAGCCTTTGTCCAAACCACTTTGAAGGAATTCCAAAACTGGAATCAGTGATGCACATTGCGGTTGTATGTCTCTTTTGGAACAGAAAGTAACAAATGCGGACCATGTCGATTGATAGATCCTCGTCGTGGAGGGCCTCCTGGCTGCTTAGATTGTGGAGATGACCTTGTCTGGTAATTTGTGGCTCTTCACTCTGTCCCGTTCAAGTGCCAGATGATTAACTGGAACCATCAATGACCGTGTGGATACCATTCCCCTAGAGGAGAACTTCGCTGCATTCAGGGTAGCGTCAGCGGAGAACTCAGCTGCCGCCAGTAACTTGCTCAGATCTTGTCTCAGTCTACTGTCCTCAGGACCCAGCCTGGATTTAACTTCCTGGATCCACATTATGGACGCTCTATTAAAAAATGATGCCGCTGACGCGGCTCGCAGAGCCCATGCTAACATTTGATGTGCTTTATGTAGTAAGGTTTCAGTCCTATCCTCTGGTTTCAGGCTGTCTGCTGTTTCTGATGGTACCAGGGCCGTGGACACTAACGTGGCCACTGGCTTATCGATAGGCGGGAATTGTAAGGCCGCCTCAATCTCCTCATCAAAGATATAAAACCTTCACTCCATCATGGATGGGCCCTGGGCTGCTGCTGACTGTTGCCACGGGCGTTTAATGTTCTCCAAAAATATCTCAGATGATGGTATATAGTCTGACTCTTTGGGAGGCTCTTTGGTCAGGGTAGCCAATGTTCTAGCGGTGTTGGTCGCCTCCAAAGGCTTAGCGGAACCTGGCATTTTGAGCGCTTGCTTAGCTTTGTGTAGCAAAATTCTGAACAAAGCTGGCTTAAGTAACCCAGCGAAGGCCGGCTGCTCAGGAAGGTTGCCCTCATCATCTTAGAGGTCATTCTCTTGGTCACTACCCTCTTCCATTAGCAGGGAGTCCTCCATCATGGAGCCCAACCTCGGTGGGGGTGGTGCAGACCAGAGGTCCCGATAAAGGGCTGGGCATGGTGGCTGGAGTGTGGATTGGCGTACTCCAGCCGCCATGCCCTGAGAATAAGCGTTCGCAATAATGTCCTGCGACGCTGGTGTGATGTTCTGCCAAGCGTCAGGTTGCTCTCTAAATCCTGCAGCCGTGGGTGTGAACGTGGCCAATGGAATTTGGATGCCCTGTGCCAAGTCAGGGGCCAAGTGCCTAGTTTGACTGGTGGAGTCAGACCTTCCTGTCGCTATCGGTTGTGGAGAAAAGGTCGATATATGGTGGTCAGGCGACCAGTCTCTCTCAGAGGCTGATCCATTTGGCCCCAATCCAACCCGCATAGAGGGAGATTCAAAGGGTTGTGCCAACTGTTGGAAGGGTGGCACGTTCGGAATCAGGCCTGCTGGGTTGGCATTAGTGGGGTGCAAGGCCGCTTCCAACCTTTGTTCCAAGGCCTTGATTTTCCTCTCAGCCTCTTTAAGGGAGGAGCCAGACTGAGACTTCTTGGCCTTGCTGCCTGGTGGCTTCTCCTTGTGTTTGGAGGCCACCGGAGGTGGGGTAGATTGTTCTCCCACTGAGGCATTAGTCTGATCAGCCATAATAGGGGCAGCTTTACTCACAAAATATGGAATTTTGGATAATGGTACTCCTGGATCACTGCTGTCACAGGCAGCTGTTGTCAAGTGAGATTACTGACAGGCTTGTTTGCGTGGCAGTTGTCCGCCTGCCAATTTACAGCAAACGTTGGGCGGCGCTATGTCACACTACCGCTTTCCCCGTTCTAACAATGTTGGTGGGCTGGCCTGGCTGTTTGGCGCTGTGCCAGTTTCGCGCCAAACAGCTGACGCCGCCCCTGAGCGATCGCGCTTTAAAATGGCGGGCGTGTCAATCTTTTGAGCCCAGGAACCTTCCTTTCAGGGCTGCAGTCGCGTTTCAGCTTCCCGGCGTTCCGCTATTACAATCAGCTGGGAAGCAGCTATTAGAGGCGCCGGGGGGAAGCCGGCGCCGGAGTTGTCGTCTGAGGGCAGCTATGAGGGAAAGTGACATCATTCCTCAGCTTGGTGTTTCATGTTGGGATTTCTTCCGTTCCTCCACAGCCCTTCGGTGGGGGGGGGGGCGGAACCCCCACCGTGACTGGCACGAGCCTGGTATGGCCACGGAGGCCAGTGACCCAGGGCTCTAATCTCCTCCTCAGGGCAGTACTCTCTAAGAGAAGAGGCCCCATAAGGAGAGTGTGTGTGGGGGGGTGCCCACAGAGGGCAGAGACCCCTGCTTTTATAATTCCACCTGTAAAGGAAGGTACATGTTAATAAAAGAGCTAAGACATAAATATTTAACAATTTATACCTCTTTATTCTAGTCAAATCACAGAGGAAAAACTCAGTGTCCCTTTCCCTGACTGAGTTTTTTAAAACTGAGCCTCTGGGGCAGCTAGGGGGCGGTACGTAATTAATATGTAATTAATATGTAAATATAAACTCAATCCCTACCAATAAGACTCGAGTATAACCCCACGTGGACTCTCCTTCCAGATGCATTGGAGAATAAATGGTATCTATTAACTTCTGCTGCAACCCAAATAGTCTATGCTTATTTGTGATTGTTTTGAATGGAATTTGAATTATATGCTTCTGCCTTTTTTGCTCTTTTGCTTTATTTATTCTTGCCATTCCACATATTCTTTGTGCTTTCTTCAGTCATCCCTATAATTTACTATTAACTTCCTCGTCATTTCTTTTTGCTATTCATATTTCTTTTAAATTCCACCACATAATTAGATTTTATTGGGATTTATTTGGAAATTAAACCTCTTTCCACAGAAATGCAGTCCACAGAAATGGAAAAGAGTGTTTTTGACATTGCTGAAGCAGTTTTGTATATAGCTGGAAATTTTCTTTTATTGCCATAAAATGTATGAAGGAGTCTCTAAGGATTACATTTTTCTGAGTGGACATAACACATTGCACATGTTAATTAATCAAGGGTATGTTACTATTTTAATACAATTATTTATATCCCTGTTTTCAGAATAACAGTTATTTCAAAATGGCTTATAAACAGTGGAAACAATTGTTTAAACAATCCAATAAGTATTCTTTAAAAATATACTTCAAGCATCTTTCCTGCAAGGCAGTGTATTACTTTGGGCTAAGAAAAAAAAAGTCTGCTTCCAAGAGGTCCCTCACTCCATGTCTTTAAGGAACCTTCCTACAGAGTAATTGATGGTACTTATTTAGTTATTATTTATTTATTAGATTTGTATGCCGTAAACTCGGGGCGGCTTATCCTGCTTCCCCAAAATAAGACATCCCCAAATAATAAGCTCAATTTGGTTTTTGAGTGCATGACAAATAAGGCCAAGCGTTTATTTCAGGGTTCAAAATAATATAAGACTGGGTCTTATTTTCAGGGAAACACGGTAGTAGCCTAGCAGTTTTATTTTGCTTTAGGTTACTAGTTTTACAATTGAAGTATTACTGGTCAAGATAGTTTAACTATCATTAACTCATAGCTGCGGAAACTTACCATATTTTCAAATATAGGTGAAATAAAAATATTGCTTTCTGCATTGAATGACAAATAGTTAATGACATTTTTACATATAATTTATGGATCTAAGCAGTACAGTATTATCTTTTAAACAGCAATTTGGGGCATGTGTTTTAACTTTAGTATTGTAGTAGATGTTATTTATATAAGTGGCTAAAGACAGCTCAATCTCCAGCTTTAGGAACAGCATTGGAAAAACATCCTAGAAGTAAGTGAGGTCTTTCAAATGGAAACATTTGATAAACTCCTAACAAGGGAAGTTATTAATATTCCTCATTTTGGGGGAGTATTTGTCAGTGGTAGCCCAGATCAGTTGAGTGGTCCCCCATTCTCCAAGGCTAGGTTGGCATCTAACAAAATTCTCTCTCTCTTTTTTCTTTCTCTCTCTTTCTCTCTCACACACACACACCTTTGCTGCATCATTTAAATGGCAATTAAAATAATTGTCACTAACATGAACTTCCACCTCTAGCATTTTCCTCTTCTGCCCAATGTAGTTCCTTCTGGTTTTATCTGAGGAGCTGGAATAACCTTTATAGAATGGTGACCTTGCTAAAGATTATATACTCTATATTTACATTTTCAGTCCTCATTCATCCCTCTCAGGAACACTCTCTTGCCACAACGAGACAGCAAAGCAGTGTGTGTGTGTGTGTGTGTGTGTGGTATGTATGTTTGCATGCACACATGTACACATGCATATACTTGCGTTCACTTGCTGTTGGTAGTATTTCCATCTTGCCTTTCGTAAACTCCTTAAAACCCACCTCTGTCGTCAGGCTTGGGGGAACTGAGACATCCCCCCCTTGCCTATGTAACTTTGTGCATGATATGACTGTGTGTATGTTTTTTTATATTGGAGTTCCTTGCTTTTAGATTTTTAAATGTACAACTGTTATTTTAGATTTTAATTATTAGATTTGTTACCATATATTGTTTTTGTCACTGTTGTGAGCTGCTCCGAGTCTACGGAGGGGGGCAGCATACAAATCTAATAAATAATAATAATAATAATAATAATAATAATAATAATAATAATAAAATCTTATTTATTTATTCATTTATTTATTCATTCATTTATATTTTGATTATATTCTTGTTACAAATAATTCAAGGCTCCAAATATATCCAACACCCCTTCCTCGTATTTTTCCTACAACAGCAATCCTGTAAAGTGAGTTGAGCTGAGAGAGTGACCCAAAATCAACCAACTGGCTTTCATGGCTAAGACAGATCTTGAATTCATGTTCTTCCATTTTCTAACTTGGTGCCTTAACCACTAGACCAAATTGGCTCTCTATTACAGTAGCTATACTTCTATTGAACTTAGAGTAAGCATTTACCAGGAAGATGGAAATGACAAGAATCACTAGGATAAATTCTACCCATTCATCCTTTATTGCTTTTCAATCAAAATTTAGCGTGAATGAGTGATCTGGAATGTAAAGAAATAATATTTGAATATCCAGAAGCATACAGTTAAACATTCAGAAATAATGTTTATGATCTAAATAATACTTATTGAGCCACAGTGGTTAGAGTGCAGTACTGCAGGTGACTTCTGCTGACTGCCGGTTGCCTGCAATTTGGCAGTTCAAATCTCATGTGATGTAAATATATGAAAAAAATAAAATAAACAATTTTGTTAAAAAAAATCTCATCAAGCTCATCATCCTTCCGAGGTTGGTAAAATGAGAAAGCAGATTGTTGGGGGCAATATGCTGACTCTGTAAACCGCTTACAGAGGGTTGTTGTAAGTATAGGTACAAGTGCTAGTCTATTATTTAGATAGAGGAACAAGAAACCGCAAGAAAAGTAACAATAAAAAAGTAACATAGTTTACTTATTAAAATTACTTTGAAAGACAACTTTGAGAAATTTAACAATTTATACACAAGATGTAAAGACATTACACACAAAAGATGAAAAACAGGTGATTTATGTGAGATTCTTTTGAGGATCATGAAAAAGGGAAAATAATACTGGGTGTTGCAGTCACAAAGTGGTAAACCTTTTGGGCAATTGGGAAATCAGGTTTTAATTTTGAGTTAATCCAGAATAACATAAGTAAGATCTTGGCAACAGTAATTCATTCTTAGCTACCATTTTGGATTCTCTGCCTGCAATATTTATTTTTCATATTTAAAAGTCTAACAAGCAGGCAGTCTTTCCCAAATCTGGGTAAATTTCCCAAAATTGTGTAGAAGAGTTTTTCTTTTTCCTTTGAGACACATGAACCTATTATCTGATCACAATAAGAAAATTTACATCAATTTTAAGTTCTTATATTTGGTAAAAAGGAAGGAAAGTTTGTTTAATAATAGCATGTTCTTTTCGTAAAAAGTAGTGTTTCTCTTTCAAAAATAAACTAAAGATCTTTGCAGATTTACCATCTGAAACAAGTTGCTATGGTGTTATTGTCTTTGTTTGGTTAAATGCTGTGCTTAGTTTCCATGGAAATACCAGTATTTATTTACCAAGCCAGATCTCATGAGATGCTGTTGGAATATCTGAACTATTTTTAATCAATAAAAATGTTGAATAAGATAGATGTTAAAATAACATTAAATGAATTTTGTCTGCCACATATTTTTACATTTAAAATATTAGGTTGTTGAATCTTCTCATGGTAATTCGGATTATCTATGCTCTGATTAACTACACTATTGATGGTCTACTCAAATTTTATATTTTATAGGTTCTGAAGATTGGCACATATAGTATACCCATTATTGTATTAAGCCTGCATTAAAATATCTATAATTTGAAGTTTTAATCTTGTAGATTCTTACGTGGAATTTATATATACATGATCTCAGTATAAATCTTTGACCTGGATAAATGACAATCCTGGGCAATAATAATCTTAATTGCATTTAAATAGTTGTTTGATTAAAATTAAATTGTTTCATGTTTGGCTCTGTAAACTTTATGGAATAAATTAGTACAATATTAAAGTCTTCGGAGAGGGACTGCATACAAATCTTATAAAATATTATAAAATATTACTACAAATATTACAGCTACAAAGTGAGCGAGTCAGAGGAGAGGGGAGCCCTTCAGCATGGGAAGGTAGAGGAAGCAGGTAGCAGCAGCAGTAGCAGCCGCCTTTGGGTCAAAGGAGCGGGAGATTCCCCCCTCTCGCCCACCTCGGTTTCTTTCTCTGGCGTAGTGTATGCGAGGCAGCCTCGCGCCGGGTGTATGGGAGGTGCTTACTCCTCCTTGCCACCTCAGTCCCTCTTTAAAAAAAAAAAAAAAAAAGCCTTAAAGTTTTGGATTTTTTTGATTCACCTCACCTTCTTTCTTTGGCAGCGACTGTCCTCCTCTTCTTCCTCCTCCTCCTCCCACCCAAATTCCGAGCTTTTATTTCTTTCGTAATGGTTTTCATGCATTACAGTATTTGCTTTTACAATGATTCCTGTAGGAAAAATTGCTTCTACTTACAAACTTTTCTACGTAAGAACCTGGTCACAGAATGAATTAAGTTCTTAAGTAGAGGTAGCACTATAATTGGTTCTAGAACTCAGTTATATCCGTTCAAGAAATCTACAGCTCTTGAGAGAACCACTTCAAGCAATAAAAGTGCTTGACATCACTCCTTCCATAATATAATTGGGCCTGCAGGTGCCTTAGCCAGAGAATCAGTAAGTAAAGCTCCTGTGATCTTTCTACTTCAGAAATGTTATAGAGCAGCTGAGATGATCATTCTGCAGGCACTGGAGGCTCTTGTTACAGGCAGAAAGACCAGGTAAATTTGTTTACAAAGGTTTCACTCAAGGTCTCACGAAATGAAGCAGCATGACCAATTCTGAAATGCCTGAGATTGTAGTCCTGTCGCAGTAGTATATGTTGTTTTGTTTTATGTCTTACCTACTAATATTATCCTCACCCCCTAAGCATATCAACCTGTTCTTTTACATCTATAAAATATCTATTATTTACAGTATGGTTTCCTTTTAGTCATTTATCTTCTATCATGGAAGATAGATAGCATTGTTAATTCTATCATTGGTGCTGTAGGCAGGAGAATCATCTATCTTTTGAAATTACCTCTCAAATATACTTTAAAGTTGGTATTTTCAAATCAGATATTCTTCATATCCTATCAACTTTCAGTGCAGAAATAATTTAAAACTGTTTCCCCCATTTTCTTTATGTTGATTGTTTCTTCATTGCTTATTTGACCCCTATGACAATCATTAAGTGTTGTACCACATGATTCTTGACAAATGTATCTTTTTCTTTTATGTACACTGAGAGCATATGCACCAAGACAAATTCCTTGTGTGTCCAATCACACTTGGCCAATAAAATTCTATTCTATTCTATTCTATTTATTTAAAGATAATGTGCCCTCAGATTCAAATGAAACCCATCTCTTTTTTTAATTATTGCAAAATATAATAACATCACATCTTAATCACTATTACTCTTTGATATTTATTGATTTGATTTATAGCTGTTTCTTCAGGAATTCATGGTAGCTTACCTAGGAATCGGTCTTTATTTTATCTTTATTGGAACAACCCTATGAAATAGGCTGAATTGAAAACCATCTAATTTCCATGGCTAATGGTATATTTGAACATGGTTCTTCCAGTTTTAGTCCATTACCTAATCCACATTGACTCTTTATTGCACTTTTTAGACAAAATATATAATATCAACAATCTTTTCCTGATGGGGGCTGTGAGTTGTAGTGCCACCTTTGGCTTGAAAGCTAGCAGGGTAATTTTGGGCCATTTACTCTCTCTCAGCCCAACCTACCTCACAGGTTGTTGTTATGGGGAAAAGAGGATAATGTATATTAGGTATGTTTTACTGCCTTGTGTAACTCATAAAGTAATAAAGAATAAATAAAAATCTAATAATAAAAATAATGAAGTAAGCTGTCAATCTGATCAGCATCTTAAAGCTAGATTTAAGTAACATTTTTAGCATTCTCTTTTTTCACTGAACAAAAAACAAGAGTCATGAACCTAAATTAAGTAATTTCTCTGAGAATTATGTTTTGAGCACCACCTTATGGAAGCGTCTGTAACATTTGAAAATAATATCTTTACCTACATCCAGAATCACAGAATGAAGCTCAAAGATTCACCAGTTCAATTTCTAGCTGTTGCAGGAAATTCAGAATTGAAACACCTCTAAAAGACAGCAATCCAGCTTTTCATCGCCCCCATATCATCTTCCATTCTCTGATATTTTTTCTCCTAAAATGTAAATTAGATCCTTTGTAGTTGTTTTAACGTGGTTTAAGATCTACAGTTATCACAGAAAAAAATCAGTCACAGTATATTTATTAAAGAAACATACAGCATTCCATCTAACACAGACAGCAAACAAAATAACACATAATACACTAAAAGGACTTTTAAAAAAATAAACAAGACTAATTGCATTCATCCTGTGCCAGGTCCATCAATATCCTTTCCCCAGTGCTTCAGGAAAAGTTTTTTTTATTTCCTAAAGGCCCAATAGGGTCAGGGCTATCTCTATGTCTGGAATAGGCTTCTTCTTAAGGTGGGTGCTATGGCAGACATTATAGTAGATGACATTGTTTCACCGAGGGAATCTGGAACATGTCCACCTGTCCAGTTCTAGTAGGAAGATGGTTATAAAATCACTTCTTAATCCTTTCTTCTGCCAGCAAAAGTTATCTGTTTCCAATTTCTCTTTACAGTGGTACCTCGAGATACGAGTTTAATTCGTTCCGGACCTGGGCTCTTAAGTCGAGCAGCTCTTATCTCGAACGACTTTTCCCCATAGGAATTAATGTAAATAATTTTAATTGGTTCCAGCCCTCAAAAAACTCACAAAGTTAGTCTAAATTATGCAGAAAGACATGTTTTTAATGAAGAAATGTACATGTACATATAAATGAATAATGAAGTTTCTTTCACTTAACTTGTAAACTTTCTTAAACTTTTAAATTTACATATGTTCAACTTCTCTGCCACCCAATCCTGTAGGACAGAGGTCCCCAACCCTTTTTGCACCAGGGACCGGCTTTAAGCGATCAAGAGAGGAATGGGTGAATGAATGGACGGAGGGTGGGAAGGAAGGAAGGAAAGAGGGAAGGGACAGAAACAGAGGAAGGAAGCAAGGAAACTTATGAAAGGGGAGAGTAAGAGGAATGAGTGAAGGGAGGGAGGGAGAGAAGAAGGTGGGAAGGAGAAAGAAAAGAAGAAATAGAGGAAGGGAAGGTAAAAGAGAGAAAGAAAAAGAGCAAGAAAGAAAGCTGCAAGCACCCCCCCCCGAGCCCCCCAGGCCGGCTGCAACCTTTTAAAACACGCGCGCCGCTTCGCAGCTGTCTCCTGAAGCCGAACACGGAAGTTAGCGTTTGGCTTCAGGAGACAGCTCCTTGGCGCTTGTATCTCGAATTTGGGCTTGTAAGTAGAACAAAAATATCTCTCCCCTCCCAGCTCTTATCTCGAGTTGCTCTTAAGTAGAGCAGCTCTTATGTCGGGGTTCCACTGTATTTGATTGATCTCTAGTTCCCTTATCACCTTAGTCTGTCTTCTCTGCATATATTCTAATTTTTCAGCATGTTTTTAAAACTGCAGTGCCCAGAATATCAGCAACTAATATACCAGATGCTAAAGCAGGGCCAGATGCTAAAACAGATGCTAAAGCAGGGCCAACCTGATAGTTGTATCTGATGCTCGTCTTACACAATCTTGAGCAAGGTGTTACTTGCCAATAATGAGAGGGCAATTATGGGCCTTAGATTGTATTGTACCCATGTGAACTCTCTTTTACCATGGACCCTATCACTATTTATGGTTAATGCTGAGGGATATGATACATAAGAAGAGACATCTAGATGACGGGTGTCAAACTGGCAGCATCACATTGCTGTCACATTATATTTTGCAATGTTTCCCCTTCATGGAGCTGGGGTGGGTGTGGCCTACACATGACACATCTGGATCACAGGCTACCAGTTTGACACCCCTGATCTAGGTCAGCAAGAGATTAGCTTGATCAAAATGGACTGTAAGATAAAATCAAGAGAATTGATGGCAGAAGAATAATAGTTTCTAATGTTTTCTTATTTACAGCTGTTAAAAAGACTTAAAATAAACAAGAGTTTATGGTTGTGAATATTGCAAGAATGAGTTTGTAATTGGATGTAATGTATAAACGGTGAACACATGATTGCTAAAATACATAAAATGTTATTGAAATTTGAAAAATTAGAACATGTGAATGAATGATAAAGTGACAACTATCTCTATGAAAATAAAGTTCATCTGCTTGTCCCATTGTCTCTAAATCTGAAACGGAAAATAATATTTTGGTGGTGTAGAGCCTGTTAAATTTCTATACTGTTAATAGCTTGGATTAATTGGTCATATGTGGTTTTTTACACTTTTTATTCTAAATGTGTTAGTCTTGTAGATTTTGTTTTTAATGGTATTAATGGCTTTTATTTTGAATTATTTTGATTATTGTTGTTATCTGATATTTGCTTTTTTTGTATTTTTTATATTTTCCCGTTTTGACCTGCCCAGAGTCACATATGGGCAGCTATATAGATTGAACAAATAAATAGTTTTTGATGAATATATTGAAAAATATTTACTGAAAGAAATTTGTGAAATACAAAATTGTTTAAATTACTTTTTAAACTTATTACCATATTTTTTGAAGTATAAAGCACAGGAGTATAAGACGTACCTTAGTTTTGGGAGAGGAAAAGTGGGGGGGGGGGGAACTGCCTACCAGATATTCATCTGGCTAGCGTCCTTAGTCTGGTCAGCTTCAGCACATTATTTTATCACGTGGTTAGGGCTTTAAAAAATCCTCTTATTCAGAGAGAGTAACAATGAAAGTGCTTGCAAGCTGGTAAGAGCTGTGAACATTGTTAGCACCTGATTAGGGCTGGAAAGAAATATTCGGAGCAAGTAGAGCTCTTCCATGACTTGTAAACTTCAACTCCCAGAATGCCTGGGAGTTGAAGCTCAGGAATTCTTGGAGTTGAATTCCTGGGAGTCCACATGTCATAGAAGAGCCAACGTTGCCTAACCCTGAAGTAGAGCAATGAAAAAAAAGTCTTTGCAGACTTAGGGCTTGGAAAACATTCAGTTCAATTCAATTTATTAGACTTGTATGCCACCCCTCTCCGAGGATCCGGAGCGGCTCACAACATGCAATACAAACAATATGTATACAAATCTAATAGTTAAAAAGCAGTAACTAAAATCCCATTATATAAAAAACAGCCAGTCTACTCAAAACATTCTTCGCAGAGAGTAATATTGAAAGAGTTTTCAAGCCTTAAGAGCTGGAAACATTGTTAACACCTGGTTAGGGTTGGAAAGAAACATCTGAGCAAGTAGAGCAATGGGGCAAAAAACCTGCAAAGACTTAAGACTTGGAAAACATTCTTTGCAGAGAATAGCAATGAAAAGGCTTGCAAGGTAAGAGCTGGGAAGCTCGTTAGCACCTAGTTAGGGCTGAAAAAAAGCTTGGAAAAAAACTACATTCAGATGACCCAAATTTTCAGCCTCTTAGGTGGGGAAGAGGTGTGTCTTATACTCTGAAAAATACGGTAACTATTTTCCAGGAATCTCCTTATATTCACTTTTTATTTATTGAAGTGAAGTGCAGCAACTAAATGCAGCAAATACAGACTATTTAGAGAAGTTTTTTATATTTGTAATTCATGATTTGAAGAGTTGCCAGATATGGACAATTTGCTTATAACGACCTGTTTTTTGATTTACAGATGATTCTTTGGGACTGGGACTTAAAGCAATGGTATAAACCTCATCATCAGGTCAGTACATGTAAAATATAAAAAGAATTCTAACAAGAAAAAATACCAAATTGATATTTCTCCTGTAAATAAAAATGAGTATCAATTAATGTGATTCTTTCTCAGGAAATCTGAGAAAATTTTATATAGGCAGTCAGTCATTCTCTTTTGAGAGAATTTAAAAGGAGTTAACCCTTTCCTGGATGCTATCTCCACCTCCCTGAGAAGGAATGTATCAGGTAAGCCCAACATCCCTTTTTCCAGAAGCCAAGATATTTCTTCCTCCACGACTCTTCTCCTACTTCTAGTTGGACATGGGAAATTTCCCCCTCCCCAATATTCAGACATCGGTGTGTTCATATGAATTCCCTAGAACTGGAACATTCTTAGAACTGGTGAAATTAATTTATAATTGTGAATTTGATGCTTCCACTAAGACCTCTTCATTTCGGGCCAGATATATAACAAATATCTTTATCTACTGCTGGACATGTATCTGGCTCTTTTATATTCTTCCTATTTCCCCCCAGAAATTTGAAGCCTTTCAGCACCCTCTTGTGGATCAAGTGAATTGTGCTTAGAGTACACTCTTAACAATCCTTATCTGGAAGGCAAGCCATGTTAGATTCTTTTACTTTTCCTGGTGTTGAAAAAAGGGATGAGTATTACAAAAAGTTGGATACAAGGCTATAGAGAGCAAGGGCGAAAAGGATGTGAAACCCCTCAAAGAGAAGGTGAAGAAGAAAAGGAAAAGGAGATAATGAAGTTGGCAAGTAGCAGTACTTCTCTTGAGAGACGTCAACACAACTGCTTCTTCTTGCTTTAAAGAAAGTGACACAACATCCAGTGACTGAGAAAGATGAGAAGAAAAAGCTTAGCGTTAAAACCTTGGAGCATAGATATATACGAGGGTCGCCCAGAAAGTAATGCACCACATTTTTTTTCTCAGTCTACACTAATGGTATGAATGCAAAACTTTAGATCTACATTATTTGAATTGTCAGGAGTGCGTGTGTAAGTTTTGCATTTCTTCAGACAGAAAGTGTAGCTGCAGCAGTGTTTCAAAATGGCGTCTGTAAGTGATGTACATTACAAGCAGCATGTCATTATTGAATTTCTTAGTGAACCTGAGGCCTACACCACCTCCAGCCCAAGAGCATTTGCAAGTCAATGACACTTTGGGGTTGTGAAATCGCATTGCTTCAAGCTTCCCATTGGCTTGCAAATGCTTTTCACATTGATTCTGAAATCTTCTGTGGGTTGTGATCTCATGTGAGATTAGGAAAGCATGAGTGAAACCAGGGAGTGATATACAGTATTTGTTTCACGTGATTCACTCCAATTTATGCTCAGTTTACGAAAGTAATTGGCAGCTCCATTACATATATAGAAGATCTGTACAATTGAAAATAAAGATTGAAAAAGCCTAGAAATGATGTCATTTTATTTTTTCAGATCTACAAATATTTTCCCCAAATTGTAAATAAGTAGCAAAACTTCAAATATTTTTGTACTATATTAATATTACAATATATTTTCACAATATTTACTTGTTAAAATATATTGTGTCACATTGTTGAACGTACCTTTACAGATTATCTGAGATGTATTTCCTATTTCTATAAAAAAAATTGTGCAAGATAAAAGTTCTTGTTATTAATAGCCAATATTATTTTTCTCTATTATAGAATACATGCAGTGGAACTGAAGTTGATCTTTCTGTACTAAATCAGACTCGCAGCATAGTGTCTGATCTTCTGTCTGATCCAGCCCTTCCTCCACATGTGATTTCTTCTCTTCAAAGCATCAATAACTCACTAAGTGCTTTCTCAGGTTCATGCAGACCAAAGATTAACTCATTTACGCCCTTTCCAGGATTTTATTCCTGTCCAGAAATGGAAGACTCACCTGAAAGAGGAGACTGTAAGCTGCACAAGGTTAAAATATTACCATTGTAATTAATATGTAGCATGTACATAACATATTTAAATACCTTCCAGTGTAATAAAGTACTTGGTGCCTTAAGTGTTCCTGAATTTCTCTTCTACTCCTCCCTTAATTTTTATATTATCTCATTAGAGTTTAATCAATAATTAATAGAAAGGGGATTCTAACAGCAAATTGTTTACTTATACTACACATCATTTACATTTCTTCTAAAAAATGGAAACTCTCATTAGTGACCTCATATTAAAAGAGACTAGATTGACATCTTGGAAGAAGCAGAAATATTGGAAGAAAATATTACGAACAATTGTAAATAGGCTACTTGAACACGAATGCTGAATTTTAATAAATACAAAGAAATGATACAAGTATGACAGGAGACGCTAATAGGAAAAGGAGCTTATTTTATGTACTTTATAAGCTATACTGAAAGCACAATTGTGAACAATTTCAATTATGGAAAAAATGACCGCAGAAGAAGCCAAGGTGGCTGTACAAAAAATAAAAGAATGATCTAAATGGAAAAAATGGCAAGTCACTAAAGAAGTAAATTGGTCTGAAATTTAGAATTTCAGAAGGATGCAGGTCATAATGAGGTAGTCTAGGAATGTTAAAAAAACAGCAATATAAACTTCTTCAGGAATTGTTAAATAAACAGAAGATAAAAGAAACCTATTGCTTCATGAAAATAGCAAAGTACTTATAGGCAGGGGTGGGCTGCTGCCTGGACAGGGTGGAATGCAGTGGGGTAGCAAAAATGAAGCTCCACCCCAGAGCACCCAATTTACACTGAAAGATATTGAAAGAAAATGCAGGGCGTCCTGTATAAGCCACACCCACAGTGTGGTAGTAAAAAATTTGGTGGTCCTTCACTGCTTGAAGGTCATGAAAAGCAGAATGGCTTAATTCTACCTAGAGCACTGATGATGTTATCTAATTTGGGTAATGAAACATCTGTAAGAAAATGGGCAAACTCACAGAGCACCAAAGACCCTTCGTGTCAATCTTGAGCTACAAATATTCTCCTTTTTTAGAATTGCTGAACTCCTATTATATGCAATCAAACTGATAACTTTCCACTCTTACTAAAGTCTTAGTTTAAAACTAAACCGTCTAAGAAATGAACTTTCTGTTACGATAGCAGACTTTCCAATCAATGTTGGAGACAGTGTTGTCTCAAGTACAATATTAATATATTTTATAAATGCAATCTTCTGTGACACTTATGGCAGAAAAACAAATGGATAAAGAGGAAATGGATAATGTGGTAATCAAACTTTGTAAAAATAAAGTTGTTTAGTGTTTAATTACTTTATTATATATCTAGCTAATTTAAATTAAATGATTTAAATTAAATTATGCTAATATAAAGCATGATTTAAAAGGGATTTTTGTTGTTGTTGGGGGGAAAAGTATAATTTTTCTTAACTTGTTTTTAACTAGGTACTGAGCAGCCGAAATAGCTTACCCACACCACAGTTAAGGCGAAGTTTAGGAAGCTTGCTGCCTATTGATCCAACTTCTAGATGGGAACGTAATAATGGAAAAAGGTCGCACCATGAATATAATCTTCTGAGGTTAGCATATTACCAATACAGATTTCATAGTATTTTTTTAAATATTTAATTTTTTTTGTATTTAACTGAATCAATATTGCACAATATAGTTTTCAAACGCTATAAATAGTATAAAATATATGTAATTAAATTCATTATTTCATTCATCCAAGATGTTTAAAGTATGGAGTTCTAATAGTAAAGACTAATTCTGAACATCAAGAGTTAAGAAATGAATGTGTAACTAATGATAAGTCATATATTTATTGGATAGTGAAATAAACAGGAATCTAGCACCACTTGAAAGCATTTTAGTCAGTTTCTATCATTCTAGCTTAGGTGATAATTCTAAGAAATAATATAAAAAGGATGAATGCCATCAGCTTGCCTACAGTCAGTTTTGCTCTTGTGAGAAGAACCAGTAAATTTACAATTTCATAGGTGAATTATATTTATTAATAAATGAATTGTTAAGTTTTTAAAAAAAATTCCTATAACTATAAGGTAGAATGTTGAAGCTAATGCATAAGAGCTACTAAGCAGTTACTAGAACACAAAAACTTTTAAAACAGAACTGCAGAAATCCAGATGTCCACTAGATGACAGCAAATAATTAAATACTGTACTAATCAACAATTATCTAGATTTTTGCTACCCAGATCTGATAGCCTAAAAATGATATTATTGAAAATTATTACAAATAATAATTTCTCCCTAATTTTGAAAATAATCTTTTCTTGATTTTCTTTAAAAAATTTGTACTCATATATTTATATCTCCAACTTGCAATAAAACCTAACTGATAAAAGTCAAATAAAATGAGTTTTAGAAATTCAGCTTCTAGTACAGAAGTCAAGAATTATGATGGATAGGTGTCCTACTGGACAGGGTAAGAAACATTTAAGCAAATGTTTAAAAAGAAAGAAAACAGCAAGAACATGGACATAAGTCAGGGCTGTCAAATTCCTGGCCCGTGGGCCGGATGTGTCACACCCATGCCCGGTTTAGTGAAAGGGAAAAAATTCCTGATAAGTCATTTGATGGCATCATGACAATGTGAGTTTGACACCCCTGACATAAGCAATAGAGAATGACTAATATAGAAGCTGTAAGAATCTAATTAATTTATTAGTTATGAAAAAGGTCGAGAATAATGGAAGCCAAAATGCATAGACAGGAGAAAGTTTATTAACCATTTTTCCACAAACATATTAAATAGATATAATGATGGGTGCAAGAATAGCTACTAAATCATATTACTGATTGGTTCAAATAAACAAGTTTGAAATTTCATTCATCACCAACTATTTATTATAAAATTTCAATATGTATAAATTATTATTAATTTAACTCAATTATATATATAATTCAATAAGTTATAACTTTTTTTAATCAAACAGACAAATGAATCAAAGCATTAATAGAAATGTGTAGTTTAAATTATACAATTTTCTGTACGATCAAAAATATATATAAAATACACTGAAAGTTTTCTCGATTTAGACAACGAAATACCTTTAAAAATCTTCTGAGTTCTGACCATACTTAAATGCTTCATATTAACATTTTAAACAGCAGGTGGCATATTTTTACAACCTAGCTAATTTTCTATTCATTTTTAAAGTTAAAATTGTACAACATTAACATTTCTTTAACTCTTAAGTATTCTTTTTCAATAGCAGTTCAAGATAAATTTGATAAAAATACATGCTCACTGTGCATTGGAACTAAATTGGCACTTATAGGGTTAAATATTAATGTTATAAGAAATAGAAATACATTAGTTAATGGGCACAGAACTGCATAGTGGACAAGTTAATAAATAAAAGAATGTAATGATAAAAAACTCCAGAAATATATTACCCTACATTCCATCTCCCGGAGAGCATTTGAAATTTGGACTATTCTTTTTCGCAGGAAACAATCTGTTTAAATATATTAATGGAATACTTATTAGTAGCTCAGGATTTCTAAACTCTTCAGGTATGTTTTTCATTTAAAATTAGCTACATCTAAAAACTCTTAAAGAATTACAAGAACAGAAATGCTATTTCTATCCATTTTTCTGTAGTCATTCATCAAAAATATTTCTTTGTTAATAGGCAACAGTAAAAGATAAATCAATATTGTACAAAGTGGTAACCATTGCCTTCAATCAATTATATCAATAATTTCTTAAATAATCAATATATAATCACTGCCCAGATCCTCATCCTCCTTACCACCCAGAAAGCCTCTTTGAGGGAGATCTGCAGCTTAGAAAATACAAACAAACAAATGGTCTTCTATTCTGAGAAATGAACTTAGAATTAAGAAAAGTGCTATACAGATAGTTCTTATTATTTAATAACTGTCTTATTTAGTCACTGTTTGTAATTATGACAGTGATGGAAAAGAAACTTTACAGCTAATCCTCATATTTACAATCTTTGCAGATAATTAAAGCAAAGGAAAGCTGAAATAAGATCATAAGCATAGTTATGATTTCACTTTGCTTTGTTTAAAGACCAAGTTGGTGGTCCTGACTGAGGTCACTTAACAAGGATTACATGCAAATATTTGAGGTGATGGTCCTCTGTTTATTTTGTGCATTGTAAAGGTTATGTTTGCTTTGTAGATAAGGCATCACCAAGTGAATCCTTCCTTTTAAATTCCTTCAACAGAGCCTTTGTCTTCAGCATGTGCTTACCTTTTATTAGCTATTGATAATAGTTCGTAGTTGCTAGGGAGCATGAAAAGTATATTCTCTTATACCTATGTCCTATGTTTGGATGTCTAGCAAAAGATTGATATAGTAATTAGGTCTATGGACTGATACAGTACAACTGTTTTTATTTTGTTTCCAAAATATATTATGTTTCTATGCTATATTTTATAACACTTAACTGTATTTCTGTGTGTTTAACCTTTACTATATCTCTTAGTATATAATTAAGTATCTGTGCCTTTATGAATAAGGTACACTTATAATAATGATGATGATTTGCATGAAATGGCAGTAAAAACCAGGAAAAATAACTATCACCAAAAGACCACACCTGCACCTTCTTCTCATGGAATATTTTGGAATGGCAGTTGCATCACGCACTGGCCATGCCCACCCCTGTTTTAGCTAAGGAGGGGAAGTCATGATACATCACATGACAACAATGTGATGACACAAGTTTGACAGCTTAAGGTTGACTTCGTCTTCCATTCTTCCGTGATCAGTACAATGAGGAACCAGACTATTATTGATTACAAACTGCTCACAGAATGCTATAATTCACTATGGAGTGGTATATAAGTCTAAGTGCTACTGCTATTGGGAGAAAAAAACATTTAAGTTGCCTATGTTGTTTACAAACTTCATTCTTTTGATTTCCATATTCAGATTCCATTTTCAAATCACTATATAAATTAATTCTTAAGCAGAAGAAATAGCGAGCTATAATAGATGCCTGGCCCCAACTCATCCTTTTATCAGACAAAATTACTGTCCTTTTTAAAGGGGTGTGTGGATTAATTGATAACCTGGCCAATTTAATCCTTCAAGAGAAGAAGAGCTTCAGGTTAACAGTTCTGATTAATCTCAATAGTGAAAATGTTTATCATGACTTCAGCACTCTGGATAGCTGACTCCAATTACAGTGATCCCTCTATTATCGCGAGGGTTCCGTTCCAGGACCCCTTGCGATAATCGAATTTTCGCGAAGTAGCGGTGCGGAAGTAAAAACACCATCTGCGCATGCGCAGATGGTGTTTTTATTTCCACAGCAGCAGCGAGGAGCCGAAGATTGGGTTTCCCCGCCGCCTCGCTGCTGCTGCTTGTCCGCGCGCGTGCCGCCCGCCGCCCGCCCCCCGCGCTGTTGCTGGGGCCGCTTCTCAGCTGAGAAGCGGCCCGGGGGTTTCCTCGGCGTGCGCGCGTGCTGCCCGCCCCCCGCGCTGTTGCTGGGGCCGCTTCTCAGCTGAGAAGCGGCCCGGGGGTTTCCTCGGCGTGCGCGCGTGCTGCCCGCCCCCCGCGCTGTTGCTGGGGCCGCTTCTCAGCTGAGAAGCGGCCCGGGGGTTTCCTCGGCGTGCGCGCGTGCTGCCCGCCCCCCGCGCTGTTGCTGGGGCCGCTTCTCAGCTGAGAAGCGGCCCGGGGGTTTCCTCGGCGTGCGCGCGTGCTGCCCGCCCCCCGCGCTGTTGCTGGGGCCGCTTCTCAGCTGAGAAGCGGCCCGGGGGTTTCCTCGGCGTGCGCGCGTGCTGCCCGCCCCCCGCGCTGTTGCTGGGGCCGCTTCTCAGCTGAGAAGCGGCCCGGGGGTTTCCTCGGCGTGCGCGCGTGCTGCCCGCCCCCCGCGCTGTTGCTGGGGCCGCTTCTCAGCTGAGAAGCGGCCCGGGGGTTTCCTCGGCGTGCGCGCGTGCTGCCCGCCCCCCGCGCTGTTGCTGGGGCCGCTTCTCAGCTGAGAAGCGGCCCGGGGGTTTCCTCGGCGTGCGCGCGTGCTGCCCGCCCCCCGCGCTGTTGCTGGGGCCGCTTCTCAGCTGAGAAGCGGCCCGGGGGTTTCCTCGGCGTGCGCGCGTGCTGCCCGCCCCCCGCGCTGTTGCTGGGGCCGCTTCTCAGCTGAGAAGCGGCCCGGGGGTTTCCTCGGCGTGCGCGCGTGCTGCCCGCCCCCCGCGCTGTTGCTGGGGCCGCTTCTCAGCTGAGAAGCGGCCTGGGGGTTTCCCGCGCGTGTGCCGCCCACCCGCCCACGCCGTTGCTCGCGCCTTACCGGGGCAAGAGGGGGAAGACCCAGGGAAGCCTCTGCCCGGCGGGGAAACTCCACCATCTACGCATGCGTGGAAGGGCACGCATGCGTAGATGGTGGAGTTTACTTCCGGGTTGAAAACTCGCGATATAGCGTTTAGCGAACATCGAGATCGCGAAACTCGAGGGATCACTGTACTTTGCAGAAAGTCTAACCGGAATCAGTTAAGACTGAGAAAATGCCATATAATGAACTTGTCTTTCCTGAAATAATTAAAAGGAATTGTAACTGGTAGGCCTCTTTGTTGACATCTCTATTTATATTTATTGATTAAACAATGAAGATTCCTAAAAAGTGAAATGGGAAGGTAACCACAATAGTTATCAAAAACTAATATTGAAGGCTTAGTTAAACCTATCAGTCTACTAAGTATTATAAACAAAATATGTTCATAGCATCTGAGTAATAAACTCCAGGTTTCGATGGAATTTGAATAAATTTTAACAGTGTAAGTACACACACGCGCGCATACTCACACACAGATTGCTTTAAGTCTCTTTCAAGTTAAAATTTTGCCTCAACTATTATTTAAAAACTTTATATTGGGAAGAATACTTATTAAACTTTAGTTTAAATTTCTAAGATCTATATGAGATCTATATTTGCATTTCCCAGAGAAGCAGTTAATACCCCACTTTAAAACACTTCTTTGGGTGGTTCACAATAACAGTAAAACACCAAACAATAAAATCCATAAAATCATAAAACACAACCAAACTCTACACCTTAGTCATCCATTTGGGATGCTTTACCTACAACCCAAAACATCCTTGCTCTACTCCAGCAACTCTTGAAAGCTGAAACAATTTCATAGAGTAAAAGTTTAGGACATGTAGGTTTTCAGCAAATTTCATGTGAATCTTAGAATATACCGTAATCTTCCCAAGCATACAGTTCTATAGAGACTTGAGTGATATTAAGTTCCAATTGGAAGTATCAGATTGTATAAGGAAGCAGCATCTGGGTGACAAAAGATTTTTGGGAAGCAGCCAATTATCTGTCCATATTTGCCTTTCCCAAGTTAAGGAACCCTTTTTTCTGGACTAAGTATAATATTTTGTTTTTTGGCACTGTAACAGGGAAGAGGGGATATTTTGAAACCTTTATTGGAAATATATGTGCCCATGAAGAGATAGGCATATTGAAACAATGCCTTATTTTACAGTTGTGGGACATAGATAAACATAGCTTACTCTTGCTTCCTTAGTGTCCTGGAAGAACAGTTATCTAAACTTAATTTCTGTATGAATTTTGCTTTTTTCAGAGTACAAAACCTCTATAGCAGGGCTAAAAAACTTACGGCTCGAATGTATTACACGCTGGTCACACCCACGACCAGTTTAACAAAGCGGGGGGAAGTCATGATATGTCATGTGATGATGCCAAGATGATGCAAATTTAAACTACTGCTCAATAGCCCAATTTATAGCGTATCATCCAATATGCGGATGATACCCAGCTTTACATCTCCACCCCATGCCCAGTCAACGAAGCGGTGGAAGTGATGTGCCGGTGCCTGGAGGCTGTTGGGGCCTGGATGGGTGTCAACAGACTCAAGCTCAACCCGGATAAGACGGAGTGGCTGTGGGTGCTGCCTCCCAAGGACAATCCCATCTGTCCGTCCATCACCCTGGGGGGGGAATTATTGACCCCCTCAGAGAGGGTCCGCAACTTGGGCGTCCTCCTCGATCCACAGCTCACATTAGAACAACATCTTTCAGCTGTGGCGAGGGGGACGTTTGCCCAGGTTCGCCTGGTGCACCAGTTGCGGCCCTATCTGGACCGGGACTCATTGCTCACAGTCACTCATGCCCTCATCACCTCGAGGTTCGACTACTGTAATGCTCTCTACATGGGGCTACCTTTGAAAAGTGTTCGGAAACTTCAGATCGTGCAAAATGCAGCTGCGAGAGCAGTCATGGGCCTACCTAGGTATGCCCATGTTTCACCATCACTCCGCAGTCTGCATTGGTTGCCGATCAATTTCCGGTCACAATTCAAAGTGTTGGTTATGACCTTTAAAGCCCTTCATGGCATCGGACCAGAATATCTCCGAGACCGCCTCCTGCCGCACGAATCCCAGCGACCGATTAGGTCCCACAGAGTGGGCCTTCTCCGGGTCCCGTCAACTAAACAATGTCGGTTGGCGGGCCCCAGGGGAAGAGCCTTCTCTGTGGCGGCCCCGGCCCTCTGGAACCAACTCCCCCCGGAGATTAGAACTGCCCCTACTCTTCCTGCCTTCCGTAAACTCCTTAAAACCCACCTTTGCCGTCAGGCATGGGGGAACTGAAACATCTCCCCCTGGGCACGTTTAATTTATGCATGGTATGTCTGTGTGTGTGACTGTTAGCATATGGGGTTTTTTTTAAAAAATATTTAAATGTTTTAAATTTGTCTGATTGCTTATGATTTGTTTTTTACATGTTGTGAGCCGCCCCGAGTCTTCGGAGAGGGGCGGCATACAAATCTAAGTAATAAAAATAAAATAAAATAGCAAAATACCATGCAGCCACAGTGAAAGTGAGGCATCAACTAATGTAAGATCTTCCATAGTCAGAACTTATTTTATTTGTTAGCCAGAAATTCATTGTAAGAGAAGGACTGGTAGTGCCAGGGGGAGGAGTAAAAAGAGGGATCAGTCTAGAATCCTTATGTAACCACAAAGGCCAAGCACCCTTGATTGCCTTGATCCTTATCTAACTAGACCTTGGTATTGACCATTAGTTGAGATTAGTTCCTTTTATCAATAAATCAGTTAATTTGAACTTGCATATATGGACCTTGTCTTTTGCCACCTGAGAGACATTCAGTATTTTGTTTTTAAGTATTTAAAGTATTTTACTACTTTATTATTGTTTTATTTTACTATCTTTACTAGTATTTAATATCCATGACCATTAGCTATAATCATTGGTTGTCATACATTTAACTGCAATTTTAAAATGTACTTTCCTATATTTTAGTTTAGTAAAATAAGAGGAGAAAGATTTCTTTTTCTGTTTTTCAATTAGCCAAGGATCTTATCCAAATGGGCCTCTTGTTGGCACAAACCTGTTGACAATTCCAAAACAAAGATCATCTTCGGTGACCTCAGCAAACAATGCAGGTTCTAGACGAGCCGGTAAGAATATAAAAATTATATATTATAATTTGCCAAGTTGTTATTAGAGTTTTTCGTAGGAGGTGGTGCTTAAAATAATTGGTTATTTTTTGGTGATCCATCATTAAAAAAGAATGCCATCTGGATTGGAGATCAAAACCTTCAAGGGTTAGCAATCTTATATTCCTAAGAGTCACCCAGTCCCTTATAATACCCACACTGGCTAGCTGATTTCCGGGCATGTTTGGCATCCCCAGGCTTCAGGAAAGCATCCTGAAGTTGGGGGATGGCCAAAAATGGTCCAAAGGGCCAACCGGAAGTTCACTTGTGTACATTACCCCCAGCTTCCTTTTTGGTGTCAGAGGTCGTCAGGAACTTCTTTGGCTTTGGACAGTTGCAGTCAGGCCTCACACTCCTTGTCCCATTTCTTCTGCAGCCAGCAAGGCTTTTCTGAAGGCCTCTGCAGCTGATAACAGAGCTCCAGATTGATCCAGAGCTGTTATCAGCAATGAGATCTTCAGGAAGGGCCTTTAGGAAAGGCCTCTACAGCTGGTAACAGAGCTCTGGATCGATCCAGAGCTCTGTTATCAGCTACAGAGGCCTTCAGGAAAGCCTTGCTGACTGCAGAAGAAATGGGACGAGGTGTACGAGGCCTGGTTGCAACTATCTGAGGGTAAGTAGTAGGGCAGCTCCACTTCCGTTTCATTTCCAAATTTCCAGTTGTCCCGTTGGGCTATTTTTCAGCATCCCCAGGGTTCAGGAGGCTTTCCTGAACCCTGGGAAGAGCAAGAAGCAGCCCAACAGGCCTACCGGAAGTCCGGAGCCTTCAGTGAGGCCTGTGCACATGTAGAGGAGGGGCAGCATAGGGGTTGTGCAGATGCTGAGGGGGGCAGTACAGGAATTGTGCACATGCACACGCATTGTGGGTGTGGGCGAGTGCACGCTACCCCGCATGCACACCCTTTTGGCACATGAGCCAGAAAGGTTTTCCTATCACTGGCTTTTGACCACAAATGAACCCAAAATTTCCCTTACTAAGCAAGGCAGTTGTTTAGTTGTTCCACATTTTATTATCACTGCAGTTGTTAAGTAAATCGTGCAGTTGTTGGTCTGGCTTCCTCCATGACTTTGCTTGTTTAAATCTGGCTGGGAAGGTTACAGATAGTGATCATATGACTCCAAGACAGTGCAATTGCCATAAATACTGCCAGTTGCCAAGGGACCAAATTTTGATCACATGACCATGGGGATCTTGCAAAGGTTGTAAGTATGAAAATGGTCATAAGTCATTTTTTCTGGTTCTGTTTTAACTTCAAATGGTTAGTAAGTGAATGGTTGCAAGTTGGTGACTACCCATACTTGCAAATATTTACAAAGCAGGGAGAAGTTTGTCCTTGAGAGCAAGCTTTGCAGACTGCAAATATTGCTGGGTGAAATTTTATCAGCCTTTTAATATTTGATCAGTCTTTAAATCTTCACTATAATTCCAGTTCCTCCCTCTGTCCCTCTTTAGCTCTGAGACATTCTGAAAGGCTATAGGACAAAGTGTGAAGTCTCTGCATGTGAATCCACACATTACCAAATGAAGAATTACATATACCGTATTTTTCGCTCTATAAGACGCACCTGCTGATAAGACGCACCTAGTTTTTAGAGGAGGAAAATAGAAAAAAAATATTTTGAGCCAAAAAGTAGGCTAAAATATTTATTACAATAACACTGCCCTAGGGGAATTGGGAAAATATACAAAAAAGCCCCCCTCTCTCTTTCTTTCTTTCTTTCTTTCTTTCTATCTCTCCCTCTTTCTCTCTACCTTTCTTTCTCTTTCTCTCTCTCCCTTTCTCTGTCCCTCTCTTTCTTTCTCACTGTCCCTCTCTTTCTTTCTCTCTGTCCCTCTTTCTTTCTCTCTGTCCCTCTCTTTCTTTCTCTCTGTTCCTCTCTTTCTTTCTCTGTCCCTCTCTTTCTTTCTCTCTGTCCCTCTTTCTTTCTCTCTGTCCCTCTCTTTCTTTCTCTCTGTCCCTCTCTTTCTTTCTCTCTGTCCCTTTCTTTCTCTCTGTCCCTCTTTCTTTCTCTTTCTTATCTCTCCTTCTCTCACTCACTCTCTTTGTATCTCTTTCTTTCTCTCTCTCCTTCTCTATCTCTCCCTCTTTCTCCCCCTTTCTATCTCTCCTCTCCCTTTCTCTGACCCTCTCTTTCTTTCTTTCTATCTCTCCCTCTTTCTCTCTCCCCCTTTCTATCTCTCCTCTCCCTTTCTCTGTCCCTCTATTTCTTTCTCTCTGTTCTTCTCTTTCTTTCTCTCTGTCCCTCTTTCTTTCTCTCTCTTCTCTTTCCTTCTCTCACTCACTCTCTTTGTATCTCTCTCTTTCTCTCTCTCCTTCTCTATCTCTCCCTCTTTCTCCCCCTTTCTATCTCTCCTCTCCCTTTCTCTGACCCTCTCTTTCTTTCTCTCTGTTCTTCTCTTTCTTTCTCTCTGTCCCTCTTTCTTTCTCTCTGTCCCTCTCTTTCTTTCTCTCTGTCCCTCTCTTTCTTTCTCTCTGTCCCTCTTTCTTTCTCTCTGTCCCTCTCTTTCTTTCTCTCTGTCCCTCTCTTTCTTTCTCTCTGTCCCTCTCTTTCTTTCTCTCTGTCCCTCTCTTTCTTTCTCTCTGTCCCTCTCTTTCTTTCTCTCTGTCCCTCTTTCTTTCTCTCTGTCCCTCTTTCTTTCTCTCTGTCCCTCTCTTTCTTTCTCTCTGTCCCTCTTTCTTTCTCTCTGTCCCTCTCTTTCTTTCTCTCTGTCCCTCTCTTTCTTTCTCTCTGTCCCTCTTTCTTTCTCTCTGTCCCTCTCTTTCTTTCTCTCTGTCCCTCTCTTTCTTTCTCTCTGTCCCTCTCTTTCTTTCTCACTGTCCCTCTTTCTTTCTCTCTCTTATCTCTCCTTCTCTCACTCACTCTCTTTGTATCTCTCTCTTTCTCTCTCTCCTTCTCTATCTCTCCCTCTTTCTCTCTCCCCCTTTCTATCTCTCCTCTTCCTTTCTCTCTCTCTCTTTCTCCCTTATTTTTTCTGTTTTTCTGCTGTGGGTGGTTTAGGGCCCCTCAAACCCTGGCGACCTCGCCCCCGGATCCTGGCCGGGACAGGGCAGCTTCCTCTGACAGGCGCCGCCTGTGCAAAGTTTGGCTGCGAACTCGGCTGGCTAGCTGCTGCCTGGCCCCCTCCCTCCCGGAGGAGGGTCTCCCTTCGCACCACCAGCGGCGCTCCCCCCGCCAGCCAGCCAAGCCCCGCGCCCGCCGGAGCCGGCTCTTCGCTCTTCCCCCGCTGCCCGCTGAGTTTGCAGGAGGTGGGGAGGGTCGCCAAGGCCAGGAGGGACGCCGAGGGGGGGCAGCGGCGTCCCTCCTGGCCTTGGCGACCCTCCCCACCTCCTGCAAACGCAGCGGGCAGCGGGGGAAGAGCGAAGAGCCGGCTCCGGCGGGCGCGGGGCTTGGCTGGCTGGCGGGGGGAGCGCCGCTGGTGGTGCGAAGGGAGACCCTCCTCCGGGAGGGAGGGGGCCAGGCAGCAGCTAGCCAGCCGAGTTCGCAGCCAAACTTTGCACAGGCGGCGGCCGGCTGCGAGCGACTGGCTGGGTTTTGGGTCTTCCAGACCTCCCCGCCTCCTGAAGCGATTCCCGTAGCCTTCCCAAAGGCTCGGAACCGCCAACGCTCCTCCGGTGCCGCTTCGCCTCCTAAACCTGCGGGGTGGAGGCGTCCCCCGGCCCAGCACTTCCAGAGGCCGAAAGGCGCGGCTCTCTTCGGGGTTGGGAAGAGGAGAGGCGGCGACAGAGGCGGCGGTCTCCAGATGAGTATATCGCCGCCGCCCCCCTCTGCTCCAGCGCCTCCCCCCCCTCCCTGCCTGCATCTTCGCTCCATAAGACGTGGCTGATTTTTCATCCTACTTTGGGAGGAAAAAAACTGCGTCTTATGGAGCGAAAAATACGGTAAGTACGGTAATATGTAATAAGTTGGGTTCTATAACCCAACAAGACAGACACAGACTTCAGAGGATAATCAGAACTGCAGAAAAAACAATTAATGAAAAGTTCACTGCATGGAAAGTGTAAAAGCGGAAATCACAATATATTGAAAATCAGTAGCTAGCATTTTTAAAAATTTAGGCAGCTTATGGAGAGAATGCTTTTCTGAAAATAAAGATCTTGACTCAGTAGAAGTATACCAGTAAAGAGGTTTCTAGTCAGAGAGCTCCAGATTTTACCTGTAACCTGAGGACATCTGTTGAACCAGTGCTATTCTTCTAACATTTTTTTTCTTTGCTTTCTCCTTCATCTCCCGTTTAGGAATTTCTCAGAATTTAAGTCCTTCCATTTCACCCAGTAATGGATTTCTGTCCAATGGGTACCACCGATCACCTGCAGAATATCCTGATACAGCTGATGTCTTTACGAAACCTACTATTAATGTACATAAATCTCTGGGAAGCCCATTTAATTTTTCAGATTGTCAACAACAATTTAGAACATCTTCGTGTTATACCTGTAATAGGTAATTATCTATTTTTGTTTATTTATTTATTTATTTAATTTATTATTTATTAATTAGATTTCTATGCTGCCCTTCTCAAAGCGACTCAGGGTGGTGTACAACATTATAAATGCAATAATATACCAAAAAGATTTACTTTAAAAGAATGATACAAATTGTTGAAGTGTTAAGAACCCCATATAGAGACATACACATTCATCAAATTCAATCATTCATAATATCGGCTGGAGACAATCTCATCACTCATGGCCCCCATGCCCGCCAGCGGAGGTGGGTCTTCAAAGCTTTACAAAAGACCAGGAAGGGGGGGCAGTACATATCTCTGGAGGGAGTTCGTTCCAGATGGCCAGAGCCACCACAGAGAAGGTTCTTGCCCTAGGTCCTGCCAGACGATATTGTCTGACCAACGGGACATGGAGAAGGCCGACTCTGTGGGACCTAACCGGCTGCTGGGATACATGAGGCAGAAAATATTCTCGAAGGTAGTCTGGTCCTAAGCCATGTAAGACTTTATAGGTCATAACCAGCAGTTTGAACTGCGCCCAGAGACCAGTTGGCAGCTAGTGCAGCTCACGGAGTGATGGTGATATGTGGGCAGATCTTGGTAGCCCCACAATAGCTCACACTGCTGCATTTTGCACAATTTGTAGTCTCTGAACATTCTTCAAAGGCAGCCCCATGTAGAGAGGATTGCAGTAATTGAACCTCAAGGTGATAAGGGCATGAGTGACTGTGGGGAATGCCTCCCTGTCCAGATAGGGCCACAACGTGACGCACAAGGCATACCTGTGCGAACGCCCTACTCGCCACAGCCAAGAGATGGTCTTCTAAACTCAGCTGTGGATCGAGGGGGATGTGTATAAGCCAATCCGGTAGAACCCCAAGCGCCCTCTGAAAGCCCTCTCGGTCCATCAGACGCCTGGAGCGGAACCACCTAATCGGTCCCGCCTCCATGGGGGGAAGGATTGGAGCCTGAAACTCAAGCCGTAGCAGAAAATGAACTGACCATGACAAGGGTAAAATATATAGGCCCCTAATTTCAGACCACTGCTCAACTGCTCTGAGAGGAATACCATATTGTGTGTGTGTGTGTCCCCCTTAATGAGTCCCTGAATTACTTGAGTCAGGTCCATGGTTGTCACGGAAGCCAGGAACTCCCATGCCAACTCAGTAGACCTGCCAGGCGATGGTGTGTTAAAGTCCCCAAGAACAATAAGTCTTGGGAACTCCACCTTCCCTGCCACCTTCTCGAGTAGCACGGACAGGGCTGTTCACACGCAGCTGGGAGGTGAGCAACAAGCCCACCTGAACTCCTAGGTCCAGCTTCACAAAGAGAGACTCACAACCCGCTATTTTAGGAGCAGAGAGCCTGCGTAGGTTAAGGGTAAGTTTAAGCAATTAGCATATATAATAATCTTTATTTGATAGAGGGTGTCATCTTAGGACTCCCATCCCCCTGGGTAAAATTTTAATATTAAATAATAACCTGTTTGTTATGGTATGCAGTTAAAATATTTTTGAATATATTTGAACTTAAGTAAGCTTTCTCTAATGATGATTTTTTTGTATTGTCATCAGCCTGTACTTTTTAAAATACATTTCTCTCTTCTCCTATAACCTTAAAATGTGTGAGACAGTACCTGAAAAAATATTTGGTCCTTTATACTCCCTTGAAGCCCTTTTCTTCTTGAATGCAGCTAAAATGTTATTGGTGGGTGCTCAATTTGGAGTTACAGCAGTAATACTCTTACTATCTTACTAGTTTTAATATCTCTTCATTGATACAACACTTAAGAAAAATACATTCAGAAAAATGCAAATACAGTACAAATTGAAAATGACATTTCTGGATATTTTTTTTTACTCTTCTGTAAGTTGCAGACGACAAGTATTCAACTCAGTTGCAAACTCATTATTTGAATCTGTAGCAGAATGTCAAAGTCAAAAATCAGGTACGCTTATTGTCCACATGAATATTTAACATCCTTTGCTTCAGTAATAATTATTTCTTTGAGAATATGAATTCATAAAAACCACTTCAGGTGATCCACATTTATGAATTTAAATCTCAGCTACAGTGTTTTGTGTTCACTACAGTTTAGAAGTTTGTGTTCACTACAGTTTAGAAGTTTAGAAGTGTTCACTACAGTGAACTGTGTGAAGTGGAAAACATAAGTAGAGTTCACTTGTATAGAAAATGGAAATTTTAAATCTTTTTCCCATCCTCCACTCCCCAAAACATAATAGTGAATGGTTGGACTTGCCAACACAGTAGGAGGTGATACTAGAACATGAACAATTATTTAATTATTATTTTTTAAATTAAATTTGAAAGGTATACTGCACTGAATATTGTAACAACACAAGAACCAAGAACAATGTATGTCCAGAAAAAAAATCATACTGTAGTAACAGATAAAATCCCACATCCTAATTTAAGGTTTGGGAAACCAGACAACCTTTCAGCAAATTCTTAAACATCATCATGTGCATCTGAAATGCTATTTTTTAAAAAGATATTTTAGTATTTATTTAAAATATTTGTATATTTTGCTTTAATAGGCTTAGAGCAGTCTATAGTAATTACAATGTTTTCAAATGTCAGTATGTTTTATAAAGTCATATAACGGGATTCAGCTTAGGAAATCATGTTTTTGAATAAATTTGCTTGATTAAATTACTAATATTATGTGCACTTGTTTAAGGTGAAGATGAAAGCAGCAAAGTTTCAAAAGACCCCAATCATCTTGCAGAGAAACTGCACAGTGGATTGGGAGAAACAGAAATTCCCTGTTGTCAAATGGATCAAACTAAAAATTTTCAGTCTGAGGCAAGTATATTTCAAACATACCTTGATAGTTTGATCTCTGGTTTGATATTTTATTGTAAAAACACTACTTCTATACTTCACCTATTTATATGTTTTATAACACTGAATTTAATTTTCTTTGATTTTTGTTTTAATAGGTTTTGAAGTTTTCAAAATAACAGAATAAAAAAAGATGTAGTAAATGTATACAAAAATATTAAAACACATTTTACATATATTTATTTGACTTACATATTATTTTGCCTCACATTATAACTGCAGTAACATTCTGGCTCTGTATATGTGCTGATATAATTATCTTGGATGGGTTATGGCGGTATTGTTTTTTTGCAGGTTGATAGTTATTCCAAAAGTTTAATTATAACACTGCTAACAAAAAAAAAAGATTCACTTATGTCTGTATCTGTATCAATAAGAGCCGAGGTGGCGCAGTGGGTAGAGTGCAGTACTGCAAGCCACCAAAGCTGACTGACAGATCTGCAGGTCAGCAGTTCAAATCTCATCACCGGCTCAAGGTTGACTCAGCCTTCCATCCTTCCGAGGTGGGTAAAATGAGGACCTGGATTGTGGGGGCAATATTCTGGCTCTGTTAAAAATGCTATTGCTAACATATTGTAAGCCACCCCGAGTCTAAGGAGAAGGGCGGCATAAAAAATAAAATAAAATAAAATACATAAATAAAAAAAATAATTGTTTCAGCAAAACCCAGATTGAGATTTACACTACATACATGCATATATGTTTATATACATATTGATTTTAAATTGGCAGAAGAAAGTATCTCAGATTGTGAATCTTAAAAAAATAATTCTCTGAAAATGCTACATATTGTTTTGCTCTAATATATCCCAGAAGATGCTTCATAGTAATTTACAGTAATTACATCAGAACAGTCAATCTTATTTTATATTAACAATCAAATACATACAAATGCCCCTTTATTCTGTGTAACCATAATAATACCAAGTTGGATTCTGATTAACAGAGCTTGATTTTATGATAACAAAATATGTTCACTTTCAACTTCATGTTCTTATTAGTCTTACTGTTTTTTATGTCACAGATTGAGGAGAATTCTTCTTTAGAAAAGATGTTAATAGAAAACCATATTTCATTAATGGAGGAAATGAAGATCTGGAATTTTCAAATATTTGATCTTGTTCAAAAAATGGGAGATAAATCTACAAAAATCCTTAGTCAGGTTTGTTGCTACTGTAGAAATTCTGTTTATTTTATTTGAATATTTCTAACGTACACATATCAACATTTTGAAAGCTGTTTTCCTATATAAATGCATGAATTGATATAAATAAGTAGAACGTTTGCAAACAAACATACATGTTTTCCAAATTGAACCATGTTTTTCCTCAAATAGCTCTACGTGAATGGGAGGAAGGGGGAATAGATAAGAATAAAAGAAGCTATTGAAAACTGTTGTTAGCATAGGGTAGAAATGACTGTACTTATAGCTATTATAAATCTTTCTGCTTTTTCTGCTGTATATATTGTATGTGTATGTTTCTATAGTAGAGAGAATGATTAACATATCCACATGGATCAATTGATTTTGTAAATCAATTAAGTTCATTAATCAAGAATATTTCATCTGAAATATATCTGAAATTTGCTCTTTTTGTATGTAAATATGCATATACATATATAGATGTGACTTGTATAGATTTATCAGGTAGGAATTAAAAGCTCAAGGATTCGTTAGCAAATATATGTTATATTAGCATTAAATATTAATTGGATGTTGACAAAAACCATTAATAGTTTCAATGCTATAATTTAAGGTGATTCCTATCTTCTGTTAAGCCCCATTTCTATGCCTATTATATATTCTTAAGGCTGAGGAATTCTTGATCCTCAACCCTAGAGAAGGTGGACTGGCAAGGTGGACTGGCAGAAAGAGACACAGATGGGAAAACAAGCATCCATTCTCAAAGAATCTTTTAAAAATGAAATGTTTTTCATAGTGTTTTCATATGTGTCTATTATGTGTTTAGGTTGCATTTACATTGTTTCAAGACACTGGATTATTTGAAATGTTCAAAATACCAATTCAGCAGTTCATGAACTACTTTCAAGCACTAGAAAATGGTTATCGAGACATTCCCTGTGAGTAATAGTTAACAAAATTAGGCTAATTTATTAATTTGAGACTTCCATTGAGTTTTATTATATTATGAGACGATACGACAGTGGTGGGGCTGATTAATAAGAACAATGAGTTTGCTTACAGAAACGAAGTACAAGTGCTGACATCGTGGTGCAAAGAAAATAATCTTACACTTAACACAAAAAAACTAAAGAACTTGACTTCAGGAAGAAGAAAGATGTACATTTACCATTGTACATAAATGGAGAAGAGGTAGAGAGGGTTGGTAGTTTTAAATTTCTGGGTATTCATATCACAGAGGACATCTCATGGATTATGAATGTTAACATGCTGGTGAAGAAGGCACAAAAGAGGCTGTACTTCCTAACAATACTTCGGAAGATAAATCTATCTCAGCATCTATTGTTGTCCTACTATCGCAGCACCATTGAGAGCGTCCTAACATATGGCATTCTTGCATGGTATGGGAGAAGCTCTGTAGAGGATAAAAAAGCTTTACCGAGAATCATTAGAACTGCCCAGAACTACCATTGGGCTCCCGCTACCAGCCCTGGATGATATCTTCACATCTCACTGTTTTAGAAAGGTGCACAACTTTCTCAGAGACTTTTCTCATCCTGCTTATAATCTTTTTGGACTACTGCCTTCTGGCAGAAGATACAGAACAATTAAAACTTGAACCACACATTTTTCTGAATAGTTTCCCCAGAGCTATAATTGCACTTAACAACAATGTACTAGGGGGTCACTATCAGTGAACTGCTGGACAATACTACTTGGTCTGTTGTGTGGATGTTAGATGGTTCAGGTGGGAAATTGTGGTGAGTTGAGCATGTTCTTTAGGATTGTTATGTATGTTGAGATTGGTCTTTAGCGTCATACGAAGTTCATTGCATGGGTATACTGTGTATATACATACAATGACAATAAAGTATTTATTTATTTATTTATTTATATTTATTTGTAAGGAACTATTATTGTAATTTAATAGAATATTATTTCTGTTTCTTTTATTTTTTTCTTAATCTTATTAACTATGTGACAAAAATAGATTTTAAAAAGTAATGAGAAGAAAAATAGATAAAATCAAATATGTGTAAGTTTTTGTTAATCTAAAAAAATGTTAAGGAGAGATAGGAATTAAATTCTCATTGAGCCAAGAATATGGAGTCTAGTTAAGTCATAGCAATTAGAATTCTTTTCTTTTTGGTTTAAAATGTTTTTCTGCTTATCCAAGTAGCTTCTTCAGACTGATAAGCAGCAAAGTATTTCCCAAAAAATTAAAAAAAGAAGTCCAGTTGCTATGATTCAACTTCCAGACAATTCTACCTGGATGAAACTTCTTTGACACATTGAGCCTAGTAAAAAATCCCCCTGCAATTAAGCTGTTGAATTTGAAATTCTGGCGATCTGTTAACTGATGGAGAACTGGTATGCAAATTGTTTAATGTGAGGGGAGAATACAGCTATCTTGTGAGGCCCTTTTTCTTGAATTACAATTTTATCTTTGCCTGTGTCTTATGTTTCCTTGGGTTATTGAGTCTTCATATATCACGGCAAGTTTACATTTAATAAAAACTCTATTATTTTAGATCACAATCGAATACATGCAACAGATGTTCTTCATGCTGTATGGTATCTTACAACAAGACCAATTCCTGGATTTCAGCAAATAGACAGTGACTCTGAGAGAGAAACCAGCAGGGGTATGTCTGTAGTGTTATTCCACAAGGAGGCCGTGTCTGATAGAGTAAAATGAATGTACTTGAAGTAAATATACACTTGTCTGAAGACTGGCTGCTTGAAACTAAATTTAGTGGCATTTATAAACAATCAGATTTTAGGAAACTGATTGGATAATTGCTGACAGACTTTACTTCTTAGCCAAGTAAACTGTTTTCATTTGGAACCCTTCTCCTGAATAAGGCCTATATTTTACTGCAGTGGTCAGCATGATTGGTCAGCATGTTTCCAGCAACTAAAATACATTAGAGTAATATTTCTTTATTTAATTATTAAAGTAAACGCCTCAGACTAAAAATACTTGAAGTCTTTAATTTAATTAGAGCTTTTTAAAATTATTCCCCTGGAAAAATGAAAGAGTATTCAACATCCTGTTTCAATTATTATATACCTCTTTAGTACATTCTGTTATTTTTAGCATTGCATGAATTGAATGAATTCTTCAATATTATGTAATGTGAACTGTGATGCTAAGGTATATATTTTTTAATTTGCACTGCTCAAAAAAATAAAGGGAAAACTTAAACAACAGAATATAACTTCAAGTAACTCAAACTTCTGTGAAATCTAACTATCCTCTTAGGAAGCAACACTGATTGACAATCAATTTTACATGCTGTTGTGCAAATGGAATAGCTGTGCAAATGAAATATTCAATGAGAATATTTCATTCATTCAAATCTAGGATGTGTTATTTGAGTGTTCCCTTTATTTTTTTTGAGCAGTATATATCACTTGTGCCTTCTCCCACTGGTGCTGGAAAGTTTGTCTCGGAGGTTGATGTAATTTACAGGAGCTTCAACAAAAGCTCTGCAGAATCAAAAGTTCTACTCTGATAAGAGTCCTGACTGAGGAAATATTGAATTGGATCCAGCACAGTGAGACCTATAGATAGCTTGACATGCTGAAAATGTTTATAAAAATTCTGAATATTTTAAAAAATGTTATTTTTGTGCTTATTGTTTTGGATATAGAAAGTGATATTTCACTGGGCCATGTTGCCTATGTTTCCTCCAAAAGCTGTCCTGTTGTAGATGAAAACTACGGATGTTTAGCATCAAATATTCCAGCCTTAGAATTAATGGCTTTATATGTAGCAGCAGCCATGCATGATTTTGATCATCCTGGTCGGACAAATGCTTTTCTGGTAGCAACAAATGCTCCACAGGTAGGATCATTTTCTGTATAATATGAAGTCATGTATGCTAACTATTAAATTTTAGAATTATATAATCAGATTTCCAGCAATTCTATTATTTTAAGTTTTATATTCGCAGAGCAGTATATTCAGCACCTGTTCAAAGTTGTGATGGTACTGAATCAGAGAAACTTGAAGTTGTGGCCATTGCAACATTCCCAAGGTTACGTGATTGCAATTTAGGCACTTGGCAAACAGCTTGTAGTTACGACAATTGCAGTGTCCCACAGTTACTTGATCACCATTTGGATCTTCCCTGCTAGCTTCCCACAGGTAAAGTCAATGGCGAAGCCAGTAGGAGGTCACACTGCCGGCCCAGAAATGCAGTTAAGCACCTCAAGAAGAGATGGGCTATACAGAAGATGGTACAACAGCATCAGTACCAACTTTTCTCTGAAGAACAAGACCTCACGCCCAATTGTTTGTGAACAGTGACTCTATAGAGTTTCTGCATGATTATTGCCATCTCTGCTCTCCTGCCATGGGCTTGCAGGTGAACCCAATCTTAGATGGCCACATTCAGAATGGGAAAACACCTCTCTCTGCATCCATCCAAGTGTTGGTAATGCAAGCCAGCTTTGCCCTCTCATCTCTGATGAAATTGTAGATGAAGAGAAATTTATTACTGGCATTTAGCAGCTGCAGCTGGAGACCAAGGCCTCCAAGGGTCTGATAATCTAGTTTACAAAATGGGATAATGCATTTTGGGATAATGAATTTCAGAAGTTAATTATATACAAATATGTGAAGGGTTTTTGTGGCTGCTGCTATAGTAGTAGTTCTAAATCTCTTTCCCATCAACTTAATTAGATGGTTCCTGGTCCTACGGTTTTTAGGAAAATAGGAAAATTTCTTTCTGCCCACTTTATCCATGCTATGAGTGATTTTATACACCCTTCGTCAATCACTTTTTCAACTTCAGTAGTCCTAGACAATGTAGCTTTTCTTATAGGAAATGCATTTGAATTTCTTAATCATTTTAATTTCAGTGTGGCAACCAGAAATGTACACAATATTTCAGAGATAGATGGGCAGAGGTGGGCTGCTGCTGGAACGCCTAATTGCGCACAGTCCCATGCCTCTAGAACGTGAGTGTGGGATTAAGCGCAATTACGCTTCCTGAGCCTGTGCAAGCAGCAAAATCACACACAGAACGCGTGTAAGGGTGCGTTTCGGTGAGGTTTTTTGCATTTCTGCATGCAAAAAAGCCTTGCCAAAACAGGCCCATATGTGCGTCCCTGTGTGCAATTTTGTTACCTGCACAGGTGCTGGAAGTATAATTGCGCTCAATCATGCACTCGTGTTCCAGAGCCGTGAGGCTGCGCACAATTAGGAATTCCAGCAGCAGCTCACCTCTGTAGATGGGTGTCAATTTTTGTGAGGGAACTGCATTATCATTTGTTTTATTTTCAGTCCCTTTCCTAATTATTTCTATGATGAGATTTGCATTTTTCATAGCTTCTGCACATTCTGGTGACACAGTAATAATCCCAGGAACTGGCTAGTTATAGGCAGCTCAGTTCCCATTAGAGTATACATGAGGTTAAGCATATCCCCATAATGCCTGCATCACTAATGATTCCTATGACAATCGGGCTGTAATATTGATTATAAGAGGCTGGGAAGGGTACTTGGAAGAATCAACAAGCTGTTTTATCTCAATGCAATCTATGGAGTTTCTCAGTCATCCAGGTCATGGTTGTCCCAAAAGTGCTTTCTCATCCAAGATGCTTCTTCAGCTCTGACTGGATCAGAGGTGGGTTGCTGCTGGCTGAGACGCTTCTTTAGAACTGGTAGTGGCAATTTGGCGCTGCTCACCAAATTGGCAGTAATGACAGGTGGTCCACACTTCCGAACCGGTCCTCCGGTCGCTGCAAATTGCAAAAAACCTCTGTACATGCACAAAGGCTTCTGCACATGCAGATGTGCGTCCACTACCGTCATGATATGAACTGGTGGGGGGAAAGTAAGTAGAACCCACCCCTGGACTGGATGGTAGGGAATAGAAAGATTCATATTCATTACAGTTAGCTGGTCATTCTTTTAGCCAGTCCTTGAGGCCACCTGCAGGATTATCTGTGTCCTTAGGGTCACCTGTGTGGTATAAATGGATTTAGAGCCTTATTTTGCCTACAGGATGTTTTCTGCCCTTTGTCCCTTTAGTGTTGAAGACAAGCTCAGGCTCTTGGGGATGACTTTGTGTTGTCTGCATCTCAAATTGAAGTGCAGATGGTTCCTGTAGTCTGCAATTTTTTTCCTGAAAATCTGTTCGAACTCCCATACAATTCAAAGAATGTTCTTCAAAGTAAAAAACAAAAAAGTCTAGTTGCCTCTTGAAAAAAGCATCTTTGGAATCTCATTCTAAAGTAAGACCAGAGCCTCAACAACTCTTATATTCAAGAATCTTTTGAAAACTATGAGCCTTTGGAACCATCCAAATTGGATCTTTAGCTTTATTCATCAATCTCAGCAGGAAATAATCTGAACATCAGAAAGTCCATTAAAATGTTTCAATTTCAGATAATTTCTTTGAAGCCCAGGAGCAATTGAAATGAAATTTGTCCCGCTTAATAAACCAATAAACAAAAAGTAAAAACAGTAAAACAAAGCACAAAAAATCCTGGTGTCCTAAAGGCAACCCACACCACACACATCCACAAAAACTTTCCTGGGCTCCAGGTTAGAGCTTCTGAGAAAAGTCAGATCTTTAAGGCTTATTGGAAGGCTGGGAAGATAAGGAACCTTGCAGTTCTCAGGGAAGGATATTCCAAATTTTACCATAAATGTTGGTCCTTTTACCCATATTTAATTCTTTATATCCATATTTATTATGATATCATACTGGGACATTCAGACTGCAAAGCAACTGTGCAGCAGGATGAGCAGTAACATTACTTGTGCCCTTAATGTGCCATTTGACCCCTTTTTTTCCATGACTAGAGGTAAAACATCAAAGTTGCTTAGTGAGACAGCTATAATTATTACAGATTGTTTTGTCTCCACAATTTAGTTGCACACCTGAGGGTTGACAAATGACACACCATAATCGCTGTGAATCAATGCTAAGATAGCCAGATCACAGAAGGACTGTAGTTGTTTTAGCTCTTTTTTCACTCTCTTAATATTGTTTGGCTCTTTCTCTTTTTCACCAAAAATCTGTGCTTTTAAGATTTGTTTTTAAGCTTCCCTCTCCCTGTTTCAGCTTTTCTCTCTCATTTCAAGAAGGTGGAGACAAATGACTAAGTAGATGATTCTATGGTTTATTTGATGATGATTTATGGTTCTTCCTTAAGAGTAGGAAAATAAACTTAAGTTTATGTGTGCTAGGTCCAACTCAGGTGGTGTTTTTATTTAGAGATGTATATCTAATTGCTTAGCATAATATTTCCTGTAGCCACTTCATTCAATTTCTCAGTGATAAAATAAATTGGCTACTATGGTTTTGTCAAATGATAACCTTTAAAATATTTGTACTAATTATTTTTCAGGCTGTGTTGTACAATGATAGGTCAGTTCTAGAAAATCATCATGCAGCCTCTGCATGGAGCCTCTTCTTATCACTACCGGAATACAATTTTCTGTCTAATCTTGATCACATGCAGTTCAAACAATTTCGATTCTTAGTGATTGAAGCAATCCTTGCGACAGATCTCAAGAAACATTTTGATTTTCTTGCTGAATTTAATGCCAAGGTTTGTTGTTCTACTTAATATTATTTATCCATTATATTTATAGAAATGTATAGAATAGTACATGTACAGTTTGTATGTTATATGGTTTAATCAATATTGAATACTATTTATTTAAGTATTTGCTTATTAATTTATGTTCCTTAAAGTATATAAAAGTTTATAAATAAATGAAAAATACAGAACACAGTTAAATTAATCAAACCAAAATATAACCAATTTGCTTCACATATACAGGTGCTTAATCTGCATAAAGACCAATATAATTCACATTTTAGCCAAATATAAATAGGTTTTGAATGGCTTTTTACTGTGTTACATTGGGGTAAGTTGACGAAGTAATTCCTCATATGGCTGTCACATATTTTATTTGTTCTTGCATACTTTTACATTGCATTAAGAATTCCTTGAATATAGAACAATATAAAATCAGGAAGAAAAATAGTCCTCCTGTGGGGTAGAATAAGCCTCACATATTTAGATAGTAGTGCAAGAAGGGTTAGGATGGATATCACAATAATTCCTCTATAGTGATCTTCCAAGGCCACCAGTACTTCCTAGAATGGTGCAGATAGCCTTTAATATACTTGCTGTAAAAAAAGTTAAATTAGGTCATTAGTTCTATCTGTTAGAAATGTTTTCAAAAATTTCTAAGCCAATTTCCTTCTATAGCCAAAAAACTTTGGCTTCAGTTAAGACTGTGATGCCAACTACACTATCTCCCTGTACCTGTTTTTGCATTGTGCACTGTTATATGGCCTGGCCCTAAATCATAGATTGCATATTTTGCATTGTTATTGGGGGGAATGATAGCTATTATATACTAATTCACTTTGACATGCCAAATTCATAATTATTGATCAAATGTAGTGGATTACAAATTTGTTCATCTCTTAGAATAGAAATAAAGAACAAGGATAACCAATAAAAAAGGGAAAAAGCACAAATTTATTGTGATTTTGCTTTTCTAATCTTATAATTCATTTAATCAGACATATAATTTATAGAAACATAGAAACATAGAAGATTGACGGCATAAAAAGACCTCATGGTCCATCTAATCTGCCCTTATACTATTTCCTGTATTTTATCTTAGGATGGATATATGTTTATCCCAGGCATGTTTAAATTCAGTTACTGTGGATTTACCAACCACGTCTTGAAGTTTGTTCCAAGGATCTACTGCTCTTTCAGTAAAATAATATTTTTTCATGTTGCTTCTGATCTTTCCCCCAACTAACCTCAAATTGCGCCCCGTTGTTCTTGTGTTCACTTTCTTATTAAAAACACTTCCTTTCTGAATCTTATCTAACCCTTTAACATATTTAAATGTTTCGATCATGTCCCCCCTTTCCCTTCTGTCCTCCAAACTATACAGATTGATTTCATTAAGTCTTCCCTGATAAGTTTTATGCTTAAGACCTTCCACCATTCTTGTAGCCCGTCTTTGGACCCGTTCAATTTTGTCAATATCTTTTTGAAGGTAAGGTCTCCAGAACTGAACACAGTATTCCAAATGTGATCTCACCAGTGCTCTATATAGTGGGGTCACAATCTCCCTCTTCCTGCTTGTTATACCTCTAGCTATGCAGCCAAGCATCCTATTTGCTTTTCCTACCGCCTGACCACACTGCTCACCCATTTTGAGACTGTCAGAAATCACTACCCCTAAATCCTTCTTTTCTGAAGTTTTTGCTAACACAGAACTGCCAATACAATACTCAGATTGAGGATTCCTTTTCCCCAAGTGCATTATTTTACATTTGGAAACATTAAACTGCAGTTTCCATTTATAATCTAGAGATGGGATCAGCAGTGATATCAGGGGGAATGAAATTCTGAAGTTACAAATAATGATAATGAAATCTTAATAATGCCCATTCACCAAGCGGTTGTTTGGTGTAACAGATATTTATGCACTGGGGATTTGATTAAGATTTTTATTCTGGAAAGAACAGTTGGCCTCAGTTCAATTAATCATCAGAAAGATGTTGAACCTCTTAAGAGATTCTTGCTCAGATGAATTATCTTCACAGGAATTGGCACTTTAATTATTTGTAAGCTACGTAGCATAGCAGTGATATTCTCCACTTGTTTTGGAGTAATCCAAATTCTAGACTGTTTAATATATTGCCCTATATGAGAGCTGGTTTGTTTTTTTATTCTTTTATATACAATAGTGACTGGCTAATTAATTTAAAATGTGGTAAGGAAATAATATATATCACACTGGAAGATGTGCATATATATACAGTATATATATTCTTAATCTACGCATATCAGTGAATTCTGTAATAGGGTCATCTGAGCGATAATAGGGAAAAGTTACAGTATGAAGTAAACATAATCCTTTACTTCCAGACTGATTGAAACCAGTACCTCATTGTTGCTTTGAGTTCTGGGCCCATTTCAATATGCGGGACATTACTTAAAATACCCTTAATAGGTTAGTTTTTGGGGGTGCTTCCTCCTCCACGTAGGATCCGCCTGCCCAATTAATACAGGCCAAGTAGTCATATTGAGTATTTTTATGCCTGGAAGGAGGTGGCATTTTTTGTTTCTTAAGGTCAAGCAGGTCCTTTCTTTGCTGTTATTCAGGAAATCAATGAAGATTTATGAGTATGCTATAAGATTCCTTGAAGAGTGGCTGTCAGGTTGGCTAATGCGATGTAGTTATTATTGTCTTACACAAATATATATACAGGTAACTGAACATAAATAAATTTCAGTGCATGGTGTGTTTTTAATTATTTGCTGAATGCAGTGGGTTTTTTTCTGCAAGTATTAAATGCAAATGCCAGACATGAGCAAGGGGATATATGTCAACAGCAAAATTCTTTAAAAATACTTTAGATAGATAGGCAGGCAGGCAGGCAGGCAGACGTTCAGTATACTGCATTCAGTGATACTTAAATCACAACTAAGTGTGAACCCATGCCTTCTTCCTTGGAAGTAGCCATATATCTAAGAATTAGTTCAAATTACAAAATGTTTTAAATTTATATATGAAAGCTATGAAGGGTTTGAAGAAATTGTTTAATTTATGCCTTTGTCTCCCTTCTAAATAGGTAAACATGAATGGGCATGGTATTGAATGGAGCAATGAGAGCGATCGACTGTTAATATGTCAGATATGCATCAAGCTTGCAGATATCAATGGTCCAACCAAAGTTAGAGATTTACACCTGAAATGGACAGAGGGCATTATTAATGAATTTTATGAACAGGTAAACTTGTGTAAACAGAACATATATGAGAAAATAATGCAAATAATCTTGTACATGGAAAGACTATATGCATAAAATTGAATGTTAAAATATGTAAGTTAGTTAGTTAGTTAGTTGATTTGTATTTGTATGCCACCCACCCCTAAGGATTCTGGGTGGCTCACAGTCAAAAAGAACAAACATATTAGTATTAAAATATCTAAAAAGGAACAATTTTAAAAGACAATGTAAAACCCATAATAAAACCATGCATATCTTTTATGGCCAGATCTAGATGGTGCATCATTTGATCAACAGCCCCAGGCCTACCAGAAAAGCCAGGTCTTTACAGCTTTCTGGAAGGCCAGTAGGGTGGGAGCAGTACAGATCTCAGGAGGTAGCTGGTTCCAGAGAGCTGGAGCCACCACAGAGAAAGCCCTCCCCCAGCAACCGCCAACTGACACTGTTTAGCTGACAGGACCTGGATATTGCCAATTTTGTGAGCTATGCGGTAGAAGGCGGTCTCAAAGATAGTCTAGCCCTAAGACATGTAGGACTTTATAGGTGATAACTAAAACCTTGATTTGCATCCAGAGACTGATTGGGAGCCAGTGCAGTTCACGGAGAGTTGGTGTGATGTGGGTGTACCTAGGTGCACACACAACAGCTCACGCAGCTGCATTCTGGACCAGTTGTAGTCTCTGAATACTTTTCAGGGGTAACCCCATGTAGAGTGTGTTGCAATAGTCTAACCGGGAGGTGATAAGGGCATGAGTGACTGTGAGAAGAACCTCCTGACCCAGATAGGGTATCTATTCTTTTACCGTGGGATCTCTACCAAAACCAGAATATAAGTAATAAAAAGCCTGCAAGCTACCTATTCCTCTATTAGACCGATTTTTTTGTGTAAAGATAAGTTGATCATAGAACGTGTTCATCTTTTATATCCTATTTCATCTGTTTAGAAAATGTCTAAGTGTAATGCCATTTAAAAGCAAAGATGTAGTTATTTTGGCTCTTTGTAACACTAGATAAGATTATGGGAAGTAGTCCCTTTTTTTTACTTCTCGCTTTCTGTCCGATCTGTTCTAAGTGCTTCAAATGTATAAATTTCCAGGGAGATGAAGAAGCAAACCTGGGGCTACCTGTCAGCCCTTTTATGAACCGACATGCTCCTCAACTTGCCAAATTACAAGAATCTTTTATTACCGACATTGTTGGTCCTCTTTGCAATTCTTACGATGCAGCCGGCTTGCTTCCAGGCAGGTGGATTGAAAAAGAGGAGAGGGAAAGCTCTGAAGATTGTGATGCAGAAGAGGATAGCGAAGACGAAATGGAAGATTTAGGAACAAGTAAGAATAAATTCTTTTTTGAACAATTTTATTTCAGTTATACGTAATCCTCGACTTTTGAGTTACCAAGTGAGACGTTTGTTAAGTGACTTTCTCCCCATTTTTACAACTTTTCTTGCCTCAATTGTTAAGTTAATCATTACAGTTGTTAAGTTAGTGACACAGTTGTTAAGTGAATCTGGCTTCTCCATTGACTTTGTCCAAATGATCACATGGTCCCCAGTACACTGCAACCATCATAAGTATGAAACAATTGCCAAGCAACTGAATTTTGATTATGTGACCATGAAGATGCTGCAATGGTCAGGAGTATGAAAAATGATCACAAATCACTTTTTACAGTGTCCTTGTAACCTAGAATAGTCACTATAGGATCTGTTGTTGAGGTCTACCTGTACTTCCATAAAAGAAGATATTGCAATAGAATGTCACCATTATACATTATCTAGGAAATTTGCTTATTTTCTCCTGTAACTTCCAAATGATTACTCGCCTCTTCTTTCTCCTCTCTTTCCCCTTCCACCTTTTCTTTAAAACAGGACATAAATTGAACATATGGTTTATTTTCTAAAAATGTGTTATTTGAAGTGAGTTTGAAAAAAATTGTTTTCTTATGCAGAATTACAAAGAAGAAAAAACGGACAGCAAATATTTAGTCAACTAATATACCATTTGAATGAAAACCATAAAATGTGGAAGAAAATAATTGAAGAAGAAGAATTAAATAAATCAGAAGAAAACGAACATTCAGAAAATACCTCCTTATGTCAAACAGATGAGATTCAGGTCATTGAGGAAGCAGATGAAGAAGACGAACGGCATTAAGAACAAGAAAAAACACTTTGGAAAGACTTTGTAACAGTGTTGTAGACTGCTCCCAAGAATATATTTTTACCCCTAATGCTGGCTATAAACTGACAGACCTGAGAGAAGTATGAAAAATGGTATACTGAATAATGTGAAAGGATACTTATTTCTTTAGCATTATCACACTTCTATGCACTTTTGCCATATGGATTTAAAATAAAAAACTTCATAGACTTACAGAACACAGTACTGCATTCCACGATGAGAAGATTTTATGTCCAGCTTGGTCTTCATGTATCTTGTTTTGCTGCCTTCCTAAAAGTAACTTTTTAATATCAAAAGGGAATTAACAGTTTAGAGGAAAATTAATCTGAAATACCCAAGTTACAAGGACATTCCGTTTTGCAGAAGCTCTTGAGACAAAGGCCTATGAAGTTTTAGAATTGGTATTTTGTTTTTAATGCAAGCCTTAAAATCACTGTGCCTGTCAATAAGCAGTTCCCATAAATTTAATTTGCAAGAGTTTTGTTAATGAAGTTGTTGGATTGATTTAACCATTAGATGGCTGCAACCAGAATGGCCAGATCTTTATGGTTAAAATTGAATTTTCTCTGCATCTGTTTGGTGCTTTTGTTTTTACTGTGGCAGATAGCCTGCAATTTTATTTTTCTAAAAATGTACAGGTTTCCAATGAATATTCAGGCTAATTTGCTAAATATACCCTGTTGCCTTTCCTTCCTCTCATTGTTCTGTAATGGAACATACAAGCTATTTAACTATTTTAATAATTACAGAATTTTAGTCTAGTCAATGTTATAAATATGTTCCACTCTTTCTCAGGATTCATGTTTAAAAACATGGCACAGCAGATTTTATATTTACAGGCTTATCCTAATGCTAGATATTCTGCTCTGTATATAATCTTCATAAAAATTAAAAAATGGTTTTGTATAAATGTTCTAAACTCAGTTTTAGTCACATGATATCTAACATATCAGAAATATTATTGAATAAATTTTAATAGGAAAAGCTTGAAGGAAACATTACTATATTCTCATAAAATCAATTACCCTGATCTATTTTATGTTAACCAAGTTTCAATTTTACTTTTTATAAAATATCTATTTGTATCTGAATGTGGCAGATAGATCTAAAGTTGTTCCAGAATTGTATTTTTAATTGCAACCAAACTGTTCTATTTCATCTGGAGCCAATAAGTAATTAGCAATTATTTTTTTCTTTCCTTTAAATGGAGTAATATTTGATGGCTCATAATAATCTCCTATTATCACCACCCAATATTATAAGGGAATCAGGTGATCAGTGCTAGTCTGAGATAACTTTGTGTTTCCTAGGAAAATTTGTGAGATGCACAATTATGTGAAGTCTTGATACTTAATGCACCATTAATAGAATACACGTCCAATAATCTTACATAAGCATGGTAGGAGAGGCAATCTGATTTAGTACTATATTTTTTGAAATATAAGATGCTCTAGAGTATAACACACCAAGCTTTGGGGAAGGAAAACAGGAAAAAAATATCTGCCTCCGCCATGGGCCATTCACCAGCAACTCCTGCTTCATTCCCTAAAATTGTCTATTTGGACCCGCATCCAGTTTGCTCTTCTTCGAGGGGAGAACAAATGCAGAACTTTTTGGCAACCTTAGAAATTTCATCTTTGCGAACTTCTCTTGGTTAGGAAAAAAAAACAACAACCCTGCCAAACAGAGTGGTTCCCTATTTCCCTAACAGGTATCCTTAAACAGGACACCTATTTCCATATTGCAACTTGGGCATATCATCGTTTTTTCTATAGAAGAGAAAAGGCCATTTTCAGTTTAAGAACTTTGATGCTGTTTATAAAAGGCTCCATGAATTTCAACAAGTATAAAACCACTATGGTTTTATCTTTAGGATCTCCACCTTCATTGTTCAGCCACTTTGACTTATTTGTAGATAGGAAAAATGTTGGCAGTCACACAACTGGCATCTCATGTATGGAGAGAAGCAGAGGTTCTCATCCATGTCATTTACTAGAGACTAATATATATATATACAATAACAATGGGAGAAGATGATGTTCATTCCCAGTTGTACTACTACTTTTTGCTCTGTTTCAAGCTCCCTTTATTCAATGGTTTCCAGAACATTTTGCATCCCTATAGAGGATTGCACTATTTTCTCACAGTAAACAATTTCTGAAGGGCTTCCAGAAGTCCATCTCCACCTCACATTCCTAGTGTAGATTGATTATTTTTCAAATTATTAACAACTGTGTTCAGTCAAAACCAAATGAAACTCAGCAACTTTATCATAACAAATGAAATCAAACTGAATAAAAACCAGATTTTTTTCTGGCTTTAAAAGAGTTGATTCTAGGACTCCACTGAAAATATTTTAAAAACATGCTTTAAAATACCATAAAATGCTTTTGCCAAATAAATGACAACTATATATCGTGTCTTGAGGAATGGCTTAATTTACCTTGATATCACAGAATATTTTTTATTTAAAATGAATTTTGCTAATTTTTTTCAATAAAGTTGTCAGGGTTCTGACGGATGCACTAATTAAATTTTGAGCTTCAAGCCAAGCTTCAAAAGAAATCCAGTTATTTATTAGGACCTTCATGTTGGCATGTTCCCAAGTGAAGCCAGCTTTGAGCCTACATAATTTATGGCCCGATTATGACCCTGTTTCCCTCCTCCCCCCAGGGTATGTCTTCAATCGTATTTTTTTTATTTATTTATTGGATTTGTATGCCGCTCCTCTCCGTAGACTCGGGGCGGCTAACAACAGTAATAAAAAACATCATGTAAATCCAATACTAAAAACAACTAAAAAACCCTTATTGTAAAACTAAACATCCATACAAACAAACATACCATGCATAAATTGTAAAGGCCTAGGGGGAAAGAATATCTCAGTTCCCCCATGCCTGATGGCAGAGGTGGGTTTTAAGGAGCTTACAAAAGGCAAGGAGGGTGGAGGCAGTTCAACCCTCTGGGGGGAGTTGATTCCAGAGGGCCGGGGCCGCCACAGAGAAGGCTTTTCCCCTGGGCCCCGCCAAGCGATATTGTTTTGTTGACGGGACCCAGAGAAGGCCCACTCTGTGGGACCTAACCAGTCACTGGGATTCGTGCGGCAGAATGCGGTCTCGTAGATACCATGGTCCAGTGCCATGAAGGGCTTTATAGGTGATGACCAACACTTTGAATTGTGACCGGAAACTGATCGGCAACCAATGCAGACTGCGGAATGTTGGTGTTACATGGGCATTCTGCACGACAGAGCAACTTCAGGTTGTAGAGGTCACTCCCCTCCAGCTGCTGTGGGTAACCCTTGGATACAGCCTTGAGAGAGATAAGTGTGGAATGTGCCTCTGTCTTTGGCTGCCGTGCTGTTTTGCTGGTTTCCCAACCTGTCCTATGGCAACTTGAGAGCAGGCCGGGGATGCTTAAATAAAAGTATTTTAAAAGATAGTTCGTCTAAAATTCAGCATTTTCTTTCATGGGTTTTAACATGTCTTTTATTTCTATGTGGCCTAACTGTTGAGATAATAGTTATCATTGACTTATATTTGGTTTCTAAGGGGAGCAGTTGATAAACTGATAAAGTATGATGTATTTGGTTCTTTTACCTGAGATCTCAGTGGTTTGAATTGCAAACCACACTGGAATTTATGTTGCAGTAAATATCAACTTTTGATATTTATCTATTTAGATTTGGTACCTTTCTTTCAAGAATTAAGGGCACTGGATACAATTTTCCTTCTATATTAATTAATTTATTTATTTTATTTATTCAATTTTTATGTCACTCTTCTTCTTAAACTCAGGGCGGTTTACAACATGTTAGCAATAGCACTTTTTAACAGAGCCAGCATATTGCCCTCACAATCTGCCTCCTCATTTTACCCACCTTGGAAGGATGGAAGACTGAGTCAACCTTGAGCCGGTGATGAGATTTGAACCACTGACCTACAATAAACTTTTGACATGAAAGAAACCATCCAAAGGCTAGTAAGATAGGCAAGAAGCTGACTCTCCCCCATCCTAGAACTACTTCTGAATCAGTATATCACAGTGGATCTCAAGTTTGTTGCACTGTTTATGAAACTTCCATAAAGAGGCCATCATTCGGCAGAAAGACTGTTTTTGCTTATTCACAAAGTTGGCAAGTGTGTCCCTGAGTCACTTGTGTTCCTCAAGGCTAACATGACACATCTAGGAATAACAAGAACAGTATGTCACTCAAACTTATTTTGGGCAGAGAATTTTAACCAGAATTTTAAACCATGGCTTCTTTTAAGGTTGCTTATTATAACATAGTTTTGTAAAAAAAAAATTGAGACACCCACCAACTGCTCTTCCTGCAAAGAAATAACTAGGTTTCCTTTATCCTGGGGTGTCGAGCTTGATTTCATTGAGGGCCGCATCAGGGTTGTGCTTGTCCAGAGGGAGGGGCGGCATGGTATGGGCATGGACAGGGTGGATGTGACCAGCTCGATTTGTTGGATGAAGGTGGTGCCATGGATATTGCCTATCTGGACTTCAGTAAAGCCTTTGATAGGGTTCCACATAAAGAACTGATAGATGAGTTAGTGAAGATTGGACTTAATCCCTGGATAGTTCAGTGGATTTGAAGCTGGCTGAAGCATGGATATCAGAGGGTTGCTGTTATTGGCGAGTATTCTGAGCAGAGCCTGGTTACAAATGGTGTGCCACAAGGGTCTGCTCTGGGTCTTATTCTTTTTAATATGTTTGTCAGTGACATAGGGGAAGGTTTGCCAATTTGCCGATGACTCTAAAGTGTGCAATAGGGTTGATACTCCTGGAGGCGTCTGTAATATGGCAAATGATTTAGCTTTACTAGATAAGAGGTCAAAGCAATGGAAACTGCAGTTTAATGTTTCCAAATGTAAAATAATGCATTTGGGGAAAAGGAATCCTCAATCTGAGTATTGTATTGGCAGTTCTGTGTTAGCAAAAACTTCAGAAGAGAAGGATTTAGGGGTAGTGATTTCTGACAGTGTCACAATGGGTAAACAGTGCAGTCAAGTGGTAGGGAAAGCAAGCAGAATGTTTGGCTGCATAGCTAGAAGTATAACAAGCAGGAAGAGGGAGATTGTGATCCCGCTGCATAGAGCGCTAGTGAGACCACATTTGGAATGCTGTGTTCAGTTCTGGAGACCTCACCTACAAAAAGATATTGGGTCCAAAGACGGGCTATAAAAATAGTGGAAGATCTTAAGCATAAAATTGATCAGGAAAGACTTAATGAACTCAATCTATATAGTCTGGAGGACAGAAGGGAAAGGGGAGACATGTTCAAAAAATTTAAATATATTAAAGGGTTAACTAAGGTTCAGGAAGGAAGTGTTTTTAATAGGAAAATGAACACAAGAACAGGGGGGCACAATCTGAGGTTAGTTGGGGGAAAGATTAGAAGCAACGTGAGAAAATATTATTTTACTGAAAGAGTAGTAGATGCTTGTAACAAACTTCCAGCAGATGTGGTTGGTAAATCCACAGTAACTGAATTTAAACATGTCTGGGATAAACATATATCCATCCTAAGATTAATAATAATAATAATAATAATAATAATAACAACAACAACAATAACAACAATTTATTAGATTTGTATGCCGCCCCTCTCCGAAGACAGGAAATAGTATAAGGGCAGACTAGGTGGACCATGAGGTCTTTTTCTGCCGTCAGTGTTCTATGTTTCTATGATATCACTTGTTTCAGTAGTGTAGTGGCCCAAGTGCTCTGCCAATAAAAATGCGCTCCTGAACTCTGTTTTCGGCTGTGATGGCCTCATGCAACCCTCTTCCAGCAAAAATGGAGCTTGACCTTCTCGCACTCCATTTTCACTGGGAGAGGCACTGTGGGCCAGTTCTTCATTCTTCCAGGGCAGTCCCACGGGCCAGATCTAAGCACCCCATGGACGAGGTCTGGCCCATGGGCTTTGAGTTTGACAGCCCTGCTTTATCCCATCTGCTGAGATTCTATGTCCACATGGCTCTCAACCCCCAAAACATAAAAAAGGTAAAAGTAAGATGAAAGGCCCCACTGGTGAGCCACTGAAAGGAATGCTGGGATAGTGACTGGAGAAGAATAGCATTAGCATTTAGACTTATATACCACTTCACAGTGCTTTATAGCCCTCTCTAAGCAGTTTACACAGCCAGCGTCCTGCCCAAAACAATCTGGGTCCTCATTTTACCGACCTTGGAAAGATGGAAGGCAGAGTCAACCTTGAGCCTACTGAGATTCAATCTGCCAAACTGCTGGCAGCCGGTGGTCAGCAGAAGTAACCTGCAGTACTGCACTCTAATCACTGCTCCATTGAGGCAAATAGGTGTGGTTTTCCAGATTTTCTGCTAGGCTTCCATGGATAGCTCTGTAACCCATGATCCTTGTATATCATACGCAAGCACATTATCACGCATATTCACTCGTTAAATGTTTATACTGCTGATGATTTCAGTCTCCTAGTGGTCAACTGTACAATGTAAACCTAAACAATATCAATTAAAATGAATAAAAATAAATTAAAATCATCATTTTAGTTTTTAAAATATAGTAAGGAGCTCTTAAATGCCGATAAAGTATTTAAGATTTCATGACCATTTTCATGTTTACAACACATTTTGTCAGTCGGCACTATCACCAATCCTATTTCCAATGGAACTATTCCAAAAGTTAGGGAAAATACTGACAATATTTTAACGAAAACCCACCAAGGGGAAACAGTTTGCAGTTATGAATAAATAAAAGAATCACCCAAACTTCTACATTAACGTTATTGTCCATTATTATTTAGAGTGATGCATTAAAAAGGAATACACACCGCGTGAAATGTTTTAGAAAGTCCCCCTACCACTCTCCTTGTGCTTTCCCTGTGTTCCAATAATGCTGCCAAAAGACATAATGACTCAGACTTTTGACTCATCTCCTCCCATCAGTGTTATCCTCAGAATCTCTCCCTGCTAGATGAGATCAGGAGAATCAGGAAGTGCATTTCTTTTGCTCCGTTGTGATCGAAATAGCTGAAGCCCATTTTGAAAGGTGTCCATTATGGAACATCAGACTAGAAACTCTGCTCTATTTTGAAAAGCAGAACTTATAGATTAATGCCAGGCAGAAGGAAACAGAGTTTATCTTGGCTTGTTAAGGAAACCCACAATAGTGTCTGTAATAAGTCATGATGACAGCAAATGAACATATTTGTTATGACACCATTGCCCAAAAGATTCAGATTAATACTTGAACCGTGACAGTGTCAACTGTTTTTAAATGATATTGGGGTTTTAATTATTGGATTTGTACTGCATTGTTTATTGTTGTTGTGAGCCACCCCGAGTCTTCGGACAGGGGCGGCATACAAATCTAATAAGTTATTATTATTATTATTAATTACAGTTGACAGCTTCTCAAGTACATATAGAACTTTTTATTGGCCAAGTGTGATTGGACACACAAGGAATTGTCCGTTGTATCAGGAAATCACAATGGCATGTCATCATTCACCCATCACCCCTGCACGTGGAACTATCTAAAAATAGGATTAGTAAATTGGCACTATTTTTAAAAATGATTTTTAAAAAATTATAATAAGTGCATGAATACAAAACCAGGGTTCACCACAACATACAAAACAGGATAACTTGTTTGCAATTTAAGTTTATTGTAAGAACCTGACCAGGGGTGGGTTCTAGCTTACCTCGCTGCCAGTTCGCTTCCTCCCACGCTGCAAGGGCTGAGGCTCATGGGCGCGTGTGTAAAGCACATGCATGCATACACAGTGCTGAAAAATCCCCCATTTTTTTTTAAAAAAAGCCAAAAACAAAATGATGACCGCATGCACAGGGCTGGAAACTCGGCTTCTGCACATGTTCACAAGAAAAAAAATTCCAAAAAAAATGATGGCGGCACCCACGGACTGGCACCTACCATGATGATGTTCCGTGACATCTTCATGACATCACCAGCAGGTTACCAGTTCGGGCGAACCGGTCTGAACTGGTCCGAGCCCACCTCTGAACCTGACTATTTATTCGACTTCTATGCCGCCCAATCCCGAAGGACTCAGTGCGGCATAGTATAATTAATATGCCAAATTTATGGATTAGTGTGTGTTGGGGGAATCCTATTGGAGAGACTTATTTAAATTATGGTATAGTGATCCCTCGTTTTTTGCAGGGGATGCATTCCAAGACCACCCGCGAAAAACGAATTTCCATGAAGTAGAGGAAAGATATTTTTTATTTTTTAACGAGTATTTGGACTTTTAAAACCCACCCTTTGCATTAAACAGTCATTCTATAATGTTTCTCATCTGGAACTACATGTGATATCATACCAGTTTCTTTAACAGTAGTACTGTAGAAGAATTTTATGAATTTTTAATGGATTTAAATTTTTAAATGGATTTAAACCCCCTTTGAAAACCTGTGAAGTAGCGAATCTGCGAAAGATGAATCGTGAAGTAGCGAGGGATTACTGTATTTTTAAAAAAGCAGAGCAGAGCTTAGCTGTTTTATGAACAAAGCAGTTATACGATACAAAAATGTTCTTCAGTTTATCCTAATTTTAAGTATCTCTATAGGTGGCCAGTACCAACTATGAGATTGCAAATGTGAATGAAACCTAAATCTAACTGTTCAGTTCTGCAATAGAAAAAACCCGTTATTTCACTATATTAATATTAATCATGTACTTTAGGAGTTTTTTTAAATGGTTGCTCATTTTAAAATGTTTGGTGGTCATCCTACTAGGTAACATCATAGAAGTTCACAAAACTATTGCTCAAGCTGCAACATGTATATACACACACACAAACACAAACATGATAGGATCCCTTTGATTCTCAGATTTAGCCTAGGACTAAGCATTAGATGGATTATGGAAACATTACATGGCACGAAATTTTCACATCAAGTGGTAGTTCGTTGTAGATGGATGGATGCAGATAGTTTATTAACCACAAGATGGATGTAGATGATTTCTCAATCACTGTCATTCTAATATACAGTCATAGTGGAGAAATATATTTTGGATTCAAAATAGTTAACAGTTGGTTATGATCAGATGCTTGGATTTCTGCTTTAAGAAACCAATTTGTCTTTCCTAGGCTCAAAGCCAGTAGTCAGCTGTTTTACAATGTTCTCATTGGTTGAAAGGATGATTCACCCTATATACATCAGCATGATCATATGATTTTGTTTCTTATCAGTTTTATTTGTTATATGGTAGGCAGAATTCATTATAATGGTCAGAAAAGTAGTTATCCATACATAGGTTCTTGTTCTACTGGTGACTTCAATTATTGTAATGGATCTGGCTTGGTCAAAGAAAATCGGTGACAGAGATGGTATAGTCTGGATGTTAGCCAAAATTCCTCATCCTCCTTTTTCTAACCCTCAAGACTTGCCATTTTTAATATTAATGCCATAAAAGAGGATTAATCTTTTAAAAGTTCAGCTATGGTATCATCAGGAAAATGGTACTTAATAAAGCAAATAATTATACCAGAGAAACAGAATGTAGTTTCCCCGGTATAATGATTTTAGTTTTATTAATAAATAATATTTCTACCCATTATATGATAAGTATATGTTACTCATATCTTAATATTAATAGCTACGCATATTAATTATATTTATAGCTACCCATTAATATACACTGGGTAGTTGTTTTTTAAAAGTTTTCCACCAGAATTCATAAGTTCTTGAAACTCATTTTTTTTCAACATTTAGAGAAATATCGTTGAATTTATTTTCTGTCACTTCTAAATCCTGCAGTCTGTCTTAGAAAAAGAGAAACATAGAAGATTGACAGCAGAAAAAGACCTCATGGTCCATCCAGTCTGCCTTTATACTATTTCCTGTATTTATCTTAGGATGGATATATGTTTATCCCAGGCATGTTTAAATTCAGTTATTGTGTGGATTTACCAACCACGTCTGCTGGAAGTTTGTTCCAAGGATCTACTGCTCTTTCAGTAAAATAATATTTTCTCATGTTGCTTTTGATCTTTCCCCCAACTAACCTCAGATTGTGTCCCCTTGTTCTTGTGTTCTTTTTTATTAAAAACACTTCCCTACTGAACCTTCTTTAACATATTTAAATGTTTCAATCATGTCCCCCCTTTTCCTTCTGTCCTCCAGACCAGTGTTTTTCAACCAGTGTGCCGTGGCATACTAGTGTGCCGTGAGACATGGTCAGGTGTGCCGTGGGAAAATTAAACATGGGTCCCAAACTACGGCCCGTGTGCCGGATACGGCACATGGAGGCCATTTATCCGGCCTGTCACCAGCCGCCTCCATCTGAACATAAACATTCCCCTCATAATCCCTCCAGCTATCAGCGACAGAAAGAGTGGAGGCACAGGGAACACTCATTGACCAATCACCTTCTAAGATTCATCCCAACCACTAGTGATGAACCAATAGCAGGCTGCCTCTCATCCACACCCAGGAAGGTCCCCGTTCAGACTGCCGCGCACTTGTCATTGTGTGGCTACTGCGAGTAGTTGAAGCTGCTCCTCCCCCCCATGGTCCCAATTTCTAATCCTGGTCAGGACTGGAGGTAAATGTTGCCACCACTAGATGAAGCCTCAGTCTCAGCTGGTTATGTCTATCATGATGGTGTATATAGATATTTGACCTTTTTCTTTTTATAAGAGGCCCCCGCAGAGGGTGATATACAATGCATCACAATGTTATCTATATTGTATATGGCCTCTTGAAGGGTCATCTTCTTAAAGAGCTCGTGTCATTTTGGTTGGTGGTGTGCCCCAGGATTTTGTAAATGTAAAAAATGTGCCGTGACTCAAAAAAGGTTGAAAATCACTGCTCGAGACTATACAGGTTGAGTTCATTAAGTCTTTCCTGATACGTTTTATGTTTAAGACCTTCCACCATTCTTGTAGCCCGTCTTGTCTGACTTTTCCTTAAATCATTTTTTGAAAAGCCAATTTATCCATTCTCTCCCTCTCTAAACCCCAAATGCATGGAATAAAAATCAGTGGTGAGTTGCTCCCGGTTCAGCCCAGTTCCGCGAGCTGGTAGCAGCGGTGGCAGGAGGCTCCGCCCAACCGCCCTGGATGCTTCTGTGCATGTGCAGATGTTTCTGCACACGTACAGAGGCATTGGGCACACATGAACTGGTAGCAAGCTAATTTAGAACCCACTACCAAATACAATGTCTTTGATTTGTACTTGTCAACAATTATTATAATAAATACCTCTGTATGCATCCTTTTCATCATGGCTGCATTCCAAATACCACCACCACCACCTGTGAAATTACTCAGGCAGAATCCTTCCTATATGCTTACTAGCTATTGCTTTGAATGAACTAAACTTCAAAAGATACTACTGAGACATGCATATAAAATCTGATCAAACAAAAAGACAGAAGCTACAGACATTCTTTGTGAACCCATTCCGTTATAATTTTATTTTGTTTATTTACAATATTTAAAACCCTGAGTGGCTACCCATCAAAAGTTACAACAGCGTAATAGCCATATTAAAACTAAATACATTAAAAACAAAAACCTGGCACCCTGTCAAACGTCTAATATGCAGTCAGCTCATCTTATTTGATTGTTTGGGGGGGAAATTATTTTCTCCCATTTTCTAAAAGAAATGCTTGTTGGGGTGTTGGGAGAACATTCCTGCAAGACAATATTAGGAAGGAACAGAGTAAGAAAGAAGACATGTTTTGTGGCTGGAAGCTCTCATTTGGTTCTCCTGTTTTTGGAAAACCCTTGGCAAATTAGAAGTGCCATTTTCTCATTTCAGGAAAAGAGCAACTAGTAGAAATGATACTATAGCATAACTGGTTCAACTGAAAAAAAAAATATTTATTTCCCTTAGTTCCAGTATATTTGCTTTATATTATAAATGAATATTATGTACAGTATCAGGTGAACAGAGAAAATTGAATTCTAATACTTCGTATGATGTGGCTATAGGCTGTTCTGCAGATATACTACAAATTTAATACTTTCCCCCAAATTTTCTTTCACTTTCTTTCTTTTTTGGTGAAAACCCAAGCAATAAAAAAAAGCATGAACACATGCTTTAACGATATTTCAGCCATTCATTAAATTTGTAGACGTAATATTTTTTTCCTACAATTTATCGCTTCATTTATTTTACAAAAAGGGGATTAAATATATTAATAGTGAAATATTTAAAATATATTCTCATAAGAGATTACTCTTCCTTCTAATACTCCTTTATATGTATTTAATAAATACCCCGTATAAAATATATTTTTCTTTATTTATGAAAGAGACCCCCAAGCTGTAAAATTCCAAACATTATTGCCATTTTATTTTTAACAGTTATCTACTATGATAATATTTTTAATAGGAGAGCAGCAATGTAAAAATAAAAAAGCTAGACATACAAGATATGATAACAACAGATTATGTGTAGCTCACAGTTGACACAATGGGTCCTTGGTGCTCTCTGAGTTTATTGTTTTCTTGTGGACGTTTCATTACCCAAACTAGGTAATATCATCAGTGTTAGCTTTGCTCTCAATTTATATTCTAATGGCATGCCATGTCATTGTTTATGAAGATTCTCTATCATTCAGGTCAGGGTCATCCCAAAGGTTCTTTTTCAAGAGGCAACTGGACTTTCCTTGTTTTTCCTTTTTCATTACACATAGTAAAATACAGGATGAAGGTTATAGAGGAGATACTCATAGTAAAAAATATCTAAGAAATAATAGAAAAGAAGGTATAGTAATAGAACATATCAATGAAAGAATAGAAGAGATATAGGAATAGAAGAAAGGAGATGTAGGAGAGCAATAGGACAGGGGACGGAAGGCACTCTAGTGCACTTGTACTAGCCCCTCTTGAAAAAGAACCTTTGGGTTGTCCTGTCAGTGTTAGTGGGGGTAGTCTTGATGGTTGTTTAATTGGTCTCTTTACTGTTAGCTTGGTAATACGCAATCAAGGAACTGCCAAATAAGCTAACAATAAACAGGTCAATCAAAGATCTACCCAATAATGCTGATGGGATTAGAATATAAAACGAGAGCAAACGCCATTCCCTACCAGCTCTGTTAATGTTACCTAGTTGGAGTAAGGAAAGGTCTGAAGAAAACATCAAGCTCAGAGAGCATCAACATATGCTTGGAGAACTTCAATACTTTATATGAACTACTCAAAATTTCCGCTACCGGTTCTCCAGAAATTGTCAGAACCTGCTGGGTGAAATCCAGCAGGTTCTGACAGATTCTGGAGAACCGGTACCGGAAATATTGAGTAGTTTGGAGAACTGGCAAATAATACCTCTGGCTGGCCCCAGAATGGGGTGGGAATGGAGATTTCGCAATATCCTTCCCCCTGGAACGGGGTGGGAATGGAGATTTTGCAATATCCTTCCCCCTGGAATGGGGTGGGAATGGATAGTCTTTGGGTGATGAAGTAACAATATAACAAAACTGGAAGGTTTAGAAAAGTATTAGATGTCTTCCAGTTTTTAATAGAATGTGCGGATGAAGGACAAGTGAAAGAGATGCTACCTAAGAAACAATGAGACAGAAGAGAGCTTAATGGTAAGAGAAAGAAATGTAGGAAGAATTCACCCTAATTGATTAGAAGAAAGTGGCAGCAGGAAATTTGTATCTTCAGATTTGCAAGATTCTGTTAATGTAGCCTTACAATAAAGTAAATTTAGCTCATCTAATCATATTTGGGTTACTCAGGATTTCCAGTGGGCCCCAACTTTCAATGAAAGGTAGTTGAAATAACCCCTTACCTGATTGAATGGTTAAATTAGATGAAACTATTAGACTTTATTTCCCACTCCAATTTAAACAAAAAACAAAACCCCCCAACTCTTTAGCTTCTCAGAAAGCTTGTTCATGATGTTTTCTGAAGAATAGGTCAGACGTCCATTCATTCCAGGCAAAAGAATGGAATATGTATGTAACATAATTTCCCCATGCCTCTGGCCATCACTGTAATATTTAATATCGCCTCTCTGCACAAATGAGATAAGGATGAGGTTGCAGTGTCATGCCAAATTTTGGCTTAAGGTTTGGAACCAAAGTACTAGGAAAATGTAGATGAAATCTTTGAAGTAATGCTGTAAAAAATAAAAACATTTCCATTCTGGCCAGCTGCTCTCCTAAACAGTGCCTTCGTCCTAAAAGAGAGGGATGGGAAGACAAAGAATGTGTTTGCTTGTTTGTTTTAAATCAAGAACTACATATGAAATAAAGCAAAACATAGAGGACCATTTTTAAAAAAATAAAAACCAGATTGATAATGAATCAATTTACGCCAAATAAAGTTTGAATTTACAGTTCGAATCTATGTATATTTATAGATTACTCTACATTAAAAAAATAGGAGATCAACAAAAGTATGTTTTTCAGTAAATAATTACTGATTTTTATATTATGTATAATTTAAAATTATATATTGTAACAGAGCTAGTCAAGGAGAACTAATGAAAAAAGAATAATCTGAGGAAGAAGGTAAAATCTGAAATGGTGGGGGGGAAAATCTTTCTTTTTAGATTACTTCTTTAATCTATTTGTGTTCAGTTGAATCTTGGACACACATGGGAAAAGAGATATAAGAAACCATTAAGCGGCCAGTCACCTATGAGAATTGTGTACCGAGATCAAATAAAAACAACGATAATACCATGAAATCTTTACCAGTAAAGATTTCATTGTTTTCTTGCACTGCAAAGGTAAAAATAAAACCCCCACTCAAATCAAGGTTGACTCTTGGTGATTTCAAGATTCTACTAAGCAGATCCTACTTCATTTTTCAGTTAGGCACTGCCACCACCTTTGAGTTATTCTCCTGATTAATAATAAAAAATGCATTTTACTGTGGGATAATTACATCATATTCGTTATGTATTTTACTGTTGCATATTATATCATATTCATTATGTATAGGAAAGTGAATACAAGAACAAGGGGACACAATCTGAAGTTAGTTGGGGGGAAGATCAAAAGCAACATGAGAAAATATTATTTTACTGAAAGAGTAGTAGACCCTTGGAACAAACTTCCAGCAGACGTGGTTGGTAAATCCATAGTAACTGAATTTAAACATGCCTGGGATGAACATATATCCATCCTAAGATAAAATACAGGAAATAGTATAAGGGCAGACTAGATGGACCATGAGGTCTTTTTCTGCTGTCAGTCTTCTATGTTTCTATGTATTTACTCATCACCTAGTTTTATGGACACATTTTTTATGCTTACCTAGTGAAAAAGGAATAAATGCTTCTTTCTTGAGAAACTGTCCTGAGCTGTCCAAAAATCTTTCAGGACAAAACATTTCGGGGTTATTCCAGTATTTTTCATCAAAATGTACAGAATAGAGATTTGTGATTACAGTAGTGCCTTGAGGGATAGAGTAACCACGGACAACTGTATCCTTAGAAGTTGCATGAAAAATACCTAATGGAACTATGTTACAGAACCTTAAAATTTCATGTAGCACTGCTTCCGTATATGGCATTTTAGACTTATCTTCTAGGCACGCTGTTTTGTTGGGACCAATGACAAAGTCAATTTCTTTCTGCACTTGCCCTGTTAAAAGAAAAAAAGCTTTTAGACTGTATGTAAGCATCTACATTATGTGTACACCATAACATTTGTACTTATGTATGAAATTTCAATGTGAGATTAACAAAGGTTTTTTTTTTTAATTGTCACTTGAACATTTGTGGACTATAGGGAACTGTGTTACTGCTTTTCTATTACTTTTAAAGCCCCCCCCCCCAACTTTCTATTCAGGTATATATATAAACTCTATGTAGATGATATAATCAATCTGGAATATAGTCATGCATTTGAGAAATAGCTGAAAATTCTGAAATGTTGAAGACTACTGACTTGTTTTGTGTTTTTGCATTAATTAAGTCTCTCTACAAACTCAATTTTTCTAATTCCCCAGCTCCCTGGTACTTTTAAGTAAAGATTTCAAGGAGTATCCCCTGTAATCTTTGAGTACAAAGTATGCGTTACGTCATCAAGTTATAAGTTTTATTCGAGTTCCTATATTAAATAATTGTTCCTACAAGGGACTGTAAACTCATCCATATTTTATCTTGGGACTAAAACAATGTCTATTCTCATATTACTTCATTAAAACACATTCTGTTTAAGAATATTTGGCGGATGAATAGAAATATACTAAATGATAAGAAATATAAGGATTGGATCGAAAATTAAAAATATTTCTTGAAATTAATAAAACCCCAGACACCACTCCACAGAATCTATGGGATACACTCAAAGCTTATATAAGAGGGTTAACAATATCTTATACAGCAAAATACAATAAGGAAAATAAATTAAAGTATGTACAATTAATAAATGAATTAAAACAATTGGAATTTGCATCGCAGCAACACACCAAGAACAGAGATTTTAAAACAGAAATAAATGTAATTAAACATAAAATTAGAATTATAGAACAAAATCAAATAACTGAAAAAATTAAAAGAGCAAAACAACATTATTTTGAACATGCAAATAAACCAGGCAGATGGTTAGCATATAAACTTAGAAAGCAGAGTCAATCCAAATTGATAAAAAAATTAGAAGACAAAGATGGTACAATAAAATATGATACAGAAGGAAAGGCGGATATTGTTTATAATATTTATAAAGATCTTTATGCCAAAGACAATGTTAGTGAAGATGAAGTTTTTAATTACTTACAGGCTTCAAAATTACCACAAATAACAGAAGATCAACAGACTATGTTGGATGGACCAATAACAATGGAAGAACTCCTAACTATAATTAAAAAACAGAAAAACAATAAGGCCACTGGTCCAGATGCTATACCGGCAGAATGGTACAAGATAGACAATGAAATAGTAAGAAACTATATGTTAGAAACTTTTAATTTATGTAGACTTGAGGGTAAAATTCCGAAATCTTGGTCAGAATCGCTGACAACTTTAATACACAAATCCGGCACTGACCCAGTAAAAATCAAAAATTATAGACCCATATCTTTATTAAATGTAGATTATAAAATATTTATTGCCATTTATGCAGATAGACTTAAAAGAATTATAAATGGAATAATACATCAAGACCAAAATGGATTTCTACCAGGGCGACAAATTAAAAACAATCTTAGAACAGTAATAAACACATTAGAATACTATGAACAACACTCAGATAAGACAGCATCTTTAATGTTCTTAGATGCTCAAAAGGCCTTTGACAACGTCAACTGGACATTTATAAAAATGCAATTAAACAAAATGAGATTTGGCTCAAAATTTGTTAATTTAATAGATACTATATATTCAAAACAAACGACTAAGATAATATTAAATAATAACCAATTACAAGCACTTGATATAAATAAGGGAGTTCGTCAAGGATGTCCTATATCACCATTGTTATTTATTATGACACTTGAAACTTTATTAATTAAAATAAGAGCGGATTCTGAAATAAAAGGTTTAACTATAGGAGACGAAACTTACAAACTCCAAGCTTTTGCAGATGATTTAACGTTTATAATTGAAGAACCGATAACAACTGTTCCTTCTTTATTGCAAACTATTGAACAATATGGAAAGGTAGCAGGTTTAAAGATAAATAAAAGCAAAACCTCTTTCTTAACTAAAAATATGAATAAAATACAAGAAACTAAATTAGAAAATATTTCTGGAATAAAAACCGTAAAGAAAGTAAAATATTTAGGAATAAATTTAACAGCGAAAACAATAACATTAAAAAATGATAACTACATAAAATTATTATCAGAAATTAAAAAAGATTTAGAAACATGGAATAACCTGAAAATATCATTTTTAGGAAGAATTGCCACAATCAAGATGAATATTCTGCCTAAGGTTTTATTTCTCTTTCAGGTAATTCCAATAAATCCAGGGGGAACTTTTTTTAAAACTTTGACAAATTTAGTTAAAAAATTTATATGGCAAGGGAAAAAAGCAAGGATAAAAATAAATTGTTTGGAAGACATTAAAGAAAGAGGAGGATTTGGTCTTCCAAACTGGAAATTATATTACCAGGCCGCCGCCTTAACATGGATTAAAGATTGGATAACTTTAGAGAATAAAAGAATATTAAATTTAGAAGGACATGATCTTATGTTGGGTTGGCATGCATTTATATGGTATGACAAGGAAAAAAATCACTCATATTTTAAAAGACACACATTAAGGAAGTATTTACTAGAGGTTTGGAAGGACATAAAGAAAAATCACTTCTTAAATGTTCCAGAATGGATAGCCCCCCTAGAAGCAATAACACATCCAAAGTCTATAAAAGACACGAAAATATTTTATAGATATAAAGAACTATTAAATGATCAGATGAAGCTAAAGCCTAGGAATAAACTACAAGAAGAAGGGATAATAATAGATTGGTGGCATTATGCCCAGATTCGATCCAGATACCAGAAGGATACAACTCTTTACACTTTTAATAAAAGTAAGAATTTGCTAAGTCATTTAATTATCACCAATTCAGTAAAAATGATAGGGAAAGTATATAAATTTCTTATCGCTCACAAAAATATAGAGTTGACTTTAAAAGATACTATGATAAGATGGTGCAGAAATATAGGTAAGGAAATAGATATAGACACTTGGGAAAAAGTCTGGATTAATAATTGGAAAATGACCAAGTCAGTTTCATTAAAAGAAAACCAAATTAAAATGTTTTATAGATGGCACCTCCCACCAAACAGGATAGCAAAAATGTTTCCTAAAACATCCCCACTGTGTTGGAAATGCAAGAAAGATATAGGAACTTATTACCATCAATGGTGGACATGTGGTAAAGCTAAAATTTATTGGAAGATGATTGAGAAGATATTAAAAGAAATATTAAAGCATGATATAGATAACACCCCGGAATTTTACTTATTAGGAATTAACAATCAGACTTATAAGAAGGAAACTCTTTATTTAATCATACACATATTAACTGCGGCTAGAATAATATATGCGCAAAACTGGAAGGGGGAGGAAATCCCCAAGAAAGAAGAAGTTATAGCTAAAATATTAGATTGCGCCGAAATGGATATGATGACAAGACGATTAAACGATCAAGAAGATACAAAATTTTATGAAACATGGAATAACATATATAAATGGTTAGATAAGAAAAAATAAGAGATAGATCTGTTTTTATTTAGGTAATAACAATATTAAATGTATTTGTTGATGATTTTGATATAATAGTTTACTCACAAGCAACATATTAAAAATTTTGTTTTATGTATGTTTAGTAACTGAGATTTGTTTAAATGTTTGATTAGATGAATATATTACACATAAACAACATATTAAGCATTTTTACTTATACCGTACTAATATTGCATTTAAGATTTGAAAATTTTTTACTAGACTTTTTAACATTTAACAAATGTTTGATTATGTATTCTTTTTTCTATTTGAATGTATACTTTCAAAAGAAGCGGGGAAATACATCCCCATTCTATGTTTAATGTTTGTATGTCTGTATGTCTATTTTATGAAAAATAATAAAAAAAAAAATTGAAAAAAAAACACAAAAAAAAACCACATTCTGTTTAATATAGTAGTAACTCCGTGTGTCAGTCTGGTACACCTATTTCTATCTCATTATTTGGATTTTTTAATTTATTGATAGACATTTCAACACAATGTTTTAAAAAGCAATTTCTTGTTACTTCATAAATATATAAAAGTGTACATTTTATTATAAATTCATATTTGTATGAATTTTATATAAAACTGTACATTTTATTATTAATTCATATTTGTAATTGTATATCACATAAGAATCTTATCTATAATTATTATATTTTGGTAATACTGTATTAAAAACAAAATTTATGGCATGGTTGGTATCCACAAATACTCCCCCCAACTAAGGTAAACAACTTTAAAGGGGTCTTTTGTTTTCAACATTTTTTTAGTTCTAACAAGCAAAACTGTCTGACAACATATCACCTGTGCTCACAGGTTAGCCGCCCCGAGTCTGCGGAGAGGGGCGGCATAAAAATCTAATTAATAATAATAATAATAATAATAATAATAATAATAATAATAATAATTTCTTTAACATTTCAAATACTTCATAATCTCTTAACCTAATTTGAGGCTTCCTGATAGATTTATTCTATAATCTAATAAGGATTATAATTCTATATTCCTTCTGTTTTATAAATCTGTATATTCTTAGCATATCACAGTTAACTTCGGAACATCATCTTTTGGTTGTGGCAAGGGGGACATTTGCCCAGGTCCGCCTGGTGTACCAGTTGCGGCTCTATTTGGACAAGGAGTCTCTACTCACACTTATGTCCTTATCACCTTGAGGTTCGACTACTGCAATGCTCTCTACATGGGACTAACTTTGAAGAGTGTTCGGAAACTTCAAATTGTCTAAAATGCAGCCACACAAGTGGTTATAGGCCTTCCAAAGTACCCATATTTCTCCAGCACTCCGTGGACTACATTAGCTGCCGATTGGTTTCCGGACGCAATTCAAATATGTAATAGAAAAATGATGTCCTTATCATTACATGCAAATTTCTCACCATAAAAACTGTGTATTACTTACCTTGAATATTAGGATAAAGAGCCATGAACAAGACCGCCCATCTTAGAACATTTGTTGTAGTTTCTGTTCCAGCAATTATAAGTTCTCCAACTGAAAAAATTAAATTTTCCATGGAAAATACAGATTCTGGATCATTTTTATTCTTATCCATTTCATCTAAATATACATCTACAAAATGTCGAGGTGCTTGAGGCTTCCTGTTCTGCGAGAAGCGCTGAATAAGGTGGAGTAAAAAATTATAGACTTCAGCAGCATTTCTAAAAAGTTGTTGATGTTTTCCAAAAGGTAAGTTTCCAATCCATGGGAAAGCATTGTATAAAAACACTGAAGCACTGGCAGCCAATTCAATATTTTCACTGAATATTTCCATCATGTGCTGAAATTCACTGTCTTCATAGGTAAATCGTTCTCCAAAAATAATTAAGTTAGTAATGTTTGAAACTGCATTTGTAATCAAGTGCTTCAGATCAAAAGCCTTGCCTTTGTAAGTATCAATGGCATCAAGAAAAATAACCGATTCTTCTGCTATTTTGCTTTCAAAGGACTTTTGACAATATCCAAAATTTCGAAAGCTAGTTACTGCTAATTTGCGATGCTCTGTCCAACCTTTGCCATATCTTGCATTCAGCAAACCTGAAACATGCAACATATTTATGTATTTAACTCATAATTGATGATTATTTGCGATACATTTATTTTATTATCATCTATTACCTTTGTTTTTTCAGACATATTTTTGTTGTTGCCAAAAATAGTAAACTACTAACTATTGGGAACATAATTTCTATGTTTTGATTCAAAATTAAGTGCATAAATTGTATTAGTCTACTCAGCAACTCAATTTTTTTGTATCTATCTTTGTATCTACAAGATGTTATCACTTCTGGGTATAGGACATCTTGAAGCAGTTACCATAACAAATTTATCATAAAGATCCCCCCAGGACATTCTCAATGAAGAAATCTCTTTTATTAAATAATTATCTTAAACTATGTAGTGCTATTAAAAAAATTAAAAGCTGTACAGGATCATACAGAAAAATGCATGCACATGAAACAACATTTCTAATCAATTAATACACAGGAGGACAACAGTATTAAAACCATGCATTCTCTCACTCTCCATGACCTGCAGGGCACCCCTCCACTCTGTTACCCCTACAGGGCGATTGTAGCCCCTTATGGGGCCCTCCAAAGAAGAGATTTGGTGCACATTCATGGAGCCCTGCTTTTCATGTCAAATAATGACGCAACGTCAACCGGACGTCAGCCTGGGAACTTCAACTGCAGCAACCTCAACTTGCATTGCTTGTAAATCTTTGGTCTAATTTGGCATCTCAAATCAGGGTGCAAATAAAATACAGGGTTATTCGAAAACAATGAACCAATTTCATGATGCATTGCTTCAGTTCTCAAGCATCGTCTTGTAATGACTCAGTGACCATTTGAAAGAGAATTTATCTAAGTTTTGAATGGCTGCTACATGGGCAATGCAATCGCATCTTTCTTCCAGCAACATTCAGTTGTTTGTTTACCCTTGGAATGGTGAGTCCTTAGGAAAAGGCATTCTGCATTGGGGGGCCCAAGACCTTGCTCTTTGTGCTTGGCCTGTGAGATCCCCAGACCAAACTGTGTGTGATTTTTTTTTCTTGTGGGGATAAGTAAAAGATGTTTATGTTCCACTGCTATTCAGCAAGCTTGATGACTTAAACATCAAATAACAACAGCGGTCTACTCAGTGGATTGTGATATTTATTTTATTTATTTATTAGATTTGTATGCCGCCCCTCTCCGTAGACTTGGGGCGGCTGATAAGTTCCTGGGAAAAATTATTTTATCACATTGATGTTACTCATGCTGCAGGTAGTGGCTATACTGAACGCTTATAAACCAGGAAATAAAAGTTGATTGTGATTAGAATACTTGTGACTTGGCTGGAGTTTTGTATTACTTTTTCTTACTAAAATATTGTGTCGTGAAATTCGGAGAGGGGCGGCATACAAATCTAAGTAATAATAAATAAATTGGTTCATTCTTTTTTAATAGCCCTGTATATTCTGGAGAATAAAAGATAGGATTATAGACAGATTTCAAACAATTCTGTTATGCAATAAACCTCTATAAAAAAAATCAGCAATGAAAATGGACATACCTCCCATTTTGGTCAACTTCTTGAACAAAGGCAGAGAAGGCCTATCTGAAAAAACTTCACCTTGCTGAACAAGACATTCTTTTACTGCATCATAGCCATTCAGAACAATAGCTGATATGCCTCCAAGATCAAGACTAAAGATCTTAAGAAATAAAAAAAATATATATTTAAAAGATATATTAACAAATATTCTCATTCATTTGCATTTTCCAAATTCCACAGATTTTTAGAAACACTAAATTATTCAGCCAATCCTCTCTTTGTCCTAATATCACTACCACCATACAAACACAAACACCTCAGAGGTGGGTTCCTTCCGGTTCAGTTCAGCAGCCGAACTGGTAGCAATCCGCTGATGACATCATGGAGCTGATTCTATCGGTGAATCAGCTGTTAGAAAATGGGGGGGGGGGTGTTTGTTGAAATTTTTTTGCTGATTTCTTTTTCTTCTGCACATTTGCAAAAGCTGAGTTTCCAGCACTGAGTTTCCAGTATGAGCCGCCATCTTGTTTTTGGCTTTAAATATATTTTTTTTAATTTTTGGCACTACAGTATACATACACCCATAAGGTCCAGCCAAATGGCACGGGAGGAAGTGAACTGGTGGTGAGATAAGTTAGAACCTACCCCTGAAACACACTACACACAGTGAGTTTCCTATTTGTTTTTACCTTCCAGTAAAAAGTTATTTTGACTTTTTCTCCCCCTCACAACTTTGTATCCAAGCTCTCAATTGATTGCTTAAAATGTTTACTCAAAGCATAAGCAGAGAAGAAAGGCTGTTTGACTCATTGTATACCATAATAGGTTTGAAAGAAAACAGGATTTTGTTTTTAAAAATCTAGAGCAGTGTTTCCCAACCTTGGTAACTTGAAGATATTTGGACTTCAACTCCCAGAATTCCCCAGCCAGCGAATGCTGGCTGGGGACTTCTGGGAGTTGAAGTCCAGATATCTTCAAGTTGTCAAGGTTGGGAAACACTGATCTAGAGAACTTGGCAGCTGACAGTTTTAACTTTATATTGGACTAATCCGTTTGGAGGACAATGTATTGAAATAGGTGGTCGGTCTGTAAGAGTATTATTTTATTACTGAAATACTACACAAAGCAATCCATAGTCTTGTAAGTCTCTCACGTTGAATACAGACAGTCCATGATTTCCACAGTTCATTTAGTGACCATTTGAAGTTACAATGGTCCAAAAAAAGGTGACTCATGACCATTTTTCACACTTATGACCATTACAGTATCCCCAAGATCCCATGATTTACATTTGGATTCTTGACATCTGGTTCATATTATGACCATAGCAGTCTCCCGGGGTCATGTGATCACCTAGTGCAAGGATAGGCAAAGTTGGCTCTTCTATGGCATGTGGACTTCAATTCCCAGAATTCCTGAGCTAGCATGATTGGCTCCGGAATTCTGGGAGTTGAAGTCCACAAGTCATAGAAGAGCCAACTTTGCCTACCCCTGACCTAGCGTGACCTTCTGATAAGCAATGTCAATGGGCAAGTCAGATTCATTTTACAACCATGATATTAAATTAACAACTGGAGTGATTCCCTTAACGTGGCAAGCAAAGTTCTAAAATGGGGCAAAACTCTCAATCAATTTCTCACTTAACAACATAAATTCTGAACTCAATTGTGGTCATAAGTCAAGGACTACCTGTATAATAAAGAAATTGCATTCTGACACGTATGTAACCAACAATTATAAAATGACATATTCAGAATTGTGTCCTATTGAATCAGCAAGTTAATTATATATAGACTAGTACAGTGTACTACTGAAATTCCTTCTGCCCCCTCGCCACCCCCTGCTAAAAAGTCATAAAAATGTACCAAAGATCACTGACATCAACGTTATAGCCTAAGCTTTTCTTTCCTTTTTCTTTTCATTTTAAGCTTGCCCTTAAAACAACTATTTTCAGTTTCGTTGCCCTGGGATGATAATGATGATGATGATGATGATGATAATAATAATAATAATAATAATAATTATTATTATTATTATTATCGGGCTACTGATCTTTATCGCAATGATTGCTTCTTGTTTCTTATTATAATAAATGAATATTTATTTATTTAACAACAAAACAACAATAACACTACTACTACTAATTATTATTATTATTATTATTATTAATAGTAGTAGTAGTAGTGTTATTGTTGTTGTTTTGTTGTTAAATAAATAAATATTCATTTATTATAATAAGAAACAAGAAGCAATCATTGAGATAAAGATCAGTAGCCCGATTTCTCATGCAAACATGCAAACCCAAACCGGGCATCCTTCCATCCACTGCAAAACAACTCCCATCGCCCACGCCAGCAAAGATAAGCGGGGAGATGGGCGTTATAGTCCAATCTAAGCGGCGTGCAGCTGACCGGGAGAAACCTTGAAAGGCTGCGATGCCGAGGGTGGCGAACCGAACTGACGGCTCCCTTTCGGTCCCTCCGAAACCTACTTGCCCGTACAGCTGACTTTGCCTCTTCATGTAGACGTGAGGCTGCTCCGCGGCCAGGGAATGGATACTGCCGATGAGAGGGAGTCCCGCCGGACCAGGCGGGAAGCCGGTGGGTCTCTTCTGCTTCAGCAGCTGCCTCACCACCAGCGCCAGCACGAGGAAGAGGAGAGCCGCGCCGGTCACTAAACCCACCAGCAGCCCCTCGGACCACATTCCTTCCTCACAGCCCCTCCCGGGCCAGCGGCTGACTGACTGTCAACACAACAGTCCAGCTTCAGAACCGCCCTAGTTGCTTTCTTCCTCCTTTTTTACTGGAGGCCGAAACTGCTCGTCAAGCCTTCGGCGAGCCGGATTGGTCGGTTCTTCTCACTCGGCGGCGCTTGCTTTCCCGCTTCCTCTTCGGCGTCCGGATTCCAAATCTGACTCTTGGAATCTCACCAAGCTGGGACAGCTTTAGCCACGTGTTGCACGGAGGGAAGAATCCGTCCCTTGTTACAAAGCGGCTTATGTAACGATAACAGCGTGGCCGAGATCCTCTTTAATTAAATATAGGGCGGAGAAAGCTTTTTATTGTACGCCGCTCAGAGTCTGCAAGGAGTTGGGCGGCTTATACATGTAATAAATTGAATTAAGTTAAATTAAATTTAAACTAGAAGGTATCCAAGCCAGAAGCAGAGGATGCGTCTTCCCGACGTAGGTTTGGAAATCTAGAGTTTCCCAACAGTTTCACTTCTTTGGGCTTTGGACGGCTCTTTCTGAAGAAAATGTGAAGAGCGAGCTTTAGGCAGCTTTAAATAGCGGGATCAGTTTATTATTATTTATTATTATTATTTATTAGATTTGTATGCCGCCTCTCTCCGAAGACTCTCTGAAGACTTAAAGTTGTTTGCCTAATTTAATCGTAGTTCTTTTTCTTTTGTGGATATCAATAAATGAGGCTGCGGGAATAAATGTTTGCCCCTCTTCAAAAAACCATTTAAATTGCACCATGCATTCTTTTTTTTAAAAAAAAGTTTCATCTTTCAAAAAAATTTTTTGCTGGGTTTATTTTTAAAAATAAATTTTATTTGTTTATAAACTTTAAAAAATACATAAAAGAAAATGCAAACAAATAAGACATTATACACAACAAAACAAAACATACATACATTTATACCTTTAAGGTTATTCTACGGTACATATATTGACTGTTATTTTATGCTTATTTACTATTTTTATCTATTTTTCAATTATTGTAATTTATATATCTCTAATGATCTTAATTATAACACCTTTACTTAATATATATATATATATATTTCTAAGTATTGGTACAATACAATAGTATGTTCAATTGTCCTTACAATCTTAATACTAATATTCTAATGCTTAATGTGTTATATTTATTTTCTTCTATCAAGCTACTCATACAACAAATTCCATTTTTTATAATATATATAATATTTTGTGGGATGTTATTTACACAGCCTTGGAACAGGCTACACTTTTCAAGTGGAACATTTTCAGTTCAGCCATAAAACCCGTCATGATATGTATACATAAAGAATCATTTCATCTATTCTGTGGGTAAACACAGAAAATTCTTGGGTGAATTAAACATGTTATTTTTAAAATTGTTTTAAGAAGAGCTTAATGGCATCCAAATACATTTTATTTAAAATATTAACGCATGCTAATATGATCTGAAATATTTACTCTTACCTTAATATAAAAGAGGATGGTTTTTTGTTTTTACCTATTACCATAGGTCAGGGGTCCCCAAACTTGGCAACTTTAAGACTTGTGGACTTCAACTCCCAGAATTCTCCAGCCAGCTAAGCTAAGCTGGCTGGAGAACTCTGGAAGTTGAAGTCCACATGTCTTAAAGTTGCCAAGTTTGGGGCCCCCTGCCATAGGTCATACTTATGGAACTGCTGCTGCAAATCTTTATAGAATACTATCCTTTGCTCATTCTCTCTTTTTATTTCCTTTTGCTTTGAAAAATTACTGAGAGAGGTTTTGGATGGAAAGTTTGGAGGTTTTAGATATTCCAGGATCATTTCCACCCCCACCCAAGCCCCAACCATTGACATGCTACTGTTTATTTGTTGATATAAAATACTTTTGAGTTGAATAGTTACCAATCTATAAACTAGTTCTGTGATCGAGATTAAAGCAGTATCTGGTGCTCCAGATGTATTTTTGCAGAAAGCCAGTTTGATCTAGTGTTAAGGCACCCAGCTGGAAAGCAAAAGATTGTGAATCCTAATCTTGTCCAAGATATGGAAGCTGGCTAGTAAGCCTTGGACCAATCACTCTGTGACATCAGGTTTGGCCAACAAACTGGTCAGTCATTTCCAGTTAAAAAGCAGGAAGAAAAAAAACAATTACTATTCTTCCATCAAGATTCTCCTATAGAGTATAGGCAAGGCATGGGTAATCTTTTAATGGCCTAAAGCTGCCCTTAACATGGGGGGTGGGAAGTGACCAACATTGGTTTTAGTAATGGTACGAAATAGATGCTGATACCAAATAGATGACAATACAAAACATTTGGAATGTGATATACTCATGATCCATGGCATAATATTTCTGTTTTTGTTTTGTTTTAAAAAAATATTTGTTTCTTTTTTTATATTATTCTTGATTTGAGATCATCATTGTAAAATAGTTAATTATTTTACATGGTGCTGGTATCAGACAATTCTTGAAGCATCACCAGTGACAGTTACTAATTTGATGAAATATTTAGGCAATATTTTCCCAATCAGAGAATATTTAGGTAATATTTTCCCAATCAGAGAATGATCAATGCATTCTGAGGACAGCTTTCAAGGCATTGCCTCCCACGAGAGACATTTGATTTAAAAAGTCATGTTGATAGAATATTTCTGCAATATTTTCCCAATCAGAGAAAATATTGCAGAAGTATTCTATCAGCTTAGTGATTTTTTTAAAATCAAATGTCTCTCATGGGAGGTAATCCCTTGAAAGCTGTCTTCAGAATGCATATAATCATACAAGCATATGTTTTAATTCATCCAATTCACACAAAAGAAGGGATTAAGGAACATAAATATTCTAAACTATGGAAGCGCCCTAAGACAGAAACAAAGGGGTCTTTCCTTTTTCCTTTTTAATTCTGACACACCTTCCTGAAAAAGACCCATGGGTCAGAGTTGAATCTGATGACAAGAAAGAGCTTTGCATTTAACTGGTGTTGAACTCAGAGAGAAATTAATAGCAGGAAAGAGAAGAGCAGAAGGACATAATCAAAGAAGCATCAGTCAAAAGGAAATTTTAAAAGGGAATAGGAAAAAGCTAAAGAAAAGAATGATAATAAAACATTCTGAAACAGGTTTAGAAAACTCTACAGAATGGCAACAATAAGATGTGAACTTCTTTGGGTCACATAAAACAATTAATATGGAAAGGGGGTGCATTAATTAGGTGAAGAAAATTGAGGTTGTAAATGTTTGGAAAGAAAAGAAGTACCTAGGCCCAAATGACTGAGCTGTCAGGTGTCATGGCGTTAGTCACATCGGTAGACTATCTTGTGTGGTCCTTGATGGGGGACCATACCTTTCCTGTCCTATTAGTACTCTTGACAGCTTTTGATACTATAGACCAGGAGTGTCAAACTCGCATCGTCACATCGTCGTCATGTGATGTATCATGACTTTACTCCTCTTCGATAAACCGGGTGTGGGTGTAGCCAGCACATGATGTATCTGGTCCACAAGCCACAGGTTTGACAGCTATAGACCATAGCATCTTATTGGACTACCTAAAGAAATGGAGATGACACTTGTACGTGACAACTTCAGGCAAGGCTGGGAATGCCATGGAAAGCTTGAACCATGTCTGGAGGCCTATCTAGGCTCTGGATAGGACTAAATTTGGTTAGGCTCGAGAAAAAGTGGAAACTCATTTCAGTAATTATTACTCACTGAATTCCTTAGCTAAGTTTCATAATAGGAAGGGAAGGAAAATACCCAATTTCATGTGAAACAAAAGGGGAAGGAAAATGATGCTCTAAAATGATTAATTCATGTTTGCTTCATTTACTATTACTACTTCATAATGACTAATTATTACTCTAGAATTTCTGCTACACTAATGATGATTTTTAGTAACTTGAATGCTTGCTAACTGCTTTTTACTTGATCTAAATAGAAAATATTAATTTATTATTATTTATGGATTTATTTCAATGGCCCAATTAATGGCCCAATTAATGAATAAGGGAGTAAGTGAAAATAGATTAGAGTAGAGTAGAGCAGAATATTATAGAATATTATAGAATATTATAGAATAGAATAGAATAGAATTTTATTGGCCAAGTGTGATTGGACACACAAGGAATTTGTGCATATGTTCAAATTAATCAAGAATCATAAGGTACAACACTTAATGATAGTCCAGGTACATATAAGCAATCCAATCATATTAGGAACCAGTCAATATATATATATTTAAAAATAATTTATTATACTGAACCAGTCAGTATAAATTGTAAGGATGCAAGCCATAAAGTTGCAGTCATATAGTCATTGGTGGGAGGAGGATTGGAAAATAATGTTTTTGTGTCTAGTTCTGGTGTGCAGTGCTCTATGCAATCGTTTGGATGGTAGGGGTTGAAGCAGTTTATGTCCAGCATGTGAGGTATTTGTAAATGTTTTCATATCCCTCTTTTTGAATTGTGCAGTATACAGGTCCTCAATGGAAGGCAGATTGATAGCAATTGTTTTTTTCTGCAGTTCTAATTATCTTCTAAAGTCTCTGTCCGTCTTGTTGGGTTTCAGAACCATATTTATTCAGACACCTTTTTCTGTTTAACGTGATTGTTTGCTGATGTGAGGTTTAATTTTATGGATGTTATCATTGTTTTGTGTGTGTTTTTACCTTACACGTTTTAATTATGATTTTTATAGCTACTTTGAGCACTATTCTTGGTAGAAACACAACATGAGAAAGTAATGAATAATGAAATGTAACAGAGACTACAGGACAGCCATTGTTTTTTTTCCAGCAAGCCTCTTTATAGCTATGTAAGTCATTGTTTCATATTGTGGCACACTATTTTGATTAAACATTTAAGAAATTTCACATACAATTTGCACACTGATGAAGAACTCCTACATGAATGGATTAAGTCCAAAAGTAAATGAGTGTTTGATTCTGTTTCATATTCTGTTTGTGTGCTTCCATAACGACAAACAGGTAGTCCTCGACTTACAGCAGTTCATTTAGTAACTGTTCAAATGTACAATGTCACTGAAAAAAGTGATTAATGGCCTTGCAGCATGCCCATAGACACATCATCAAAGTTCAGATTTATTTATTAATTTTATTAATTAGAGTTGTATACCGTCTCTGTCCGAAGATTCGGGGCAACTTAGGTGCGTAGCAACTACCATGTTTCCCTGAAAACAAGACACTGTCTTATATTAATTTTTGCTCCAAAAGTTGTGCTACGTCTTATTTTCGGGGGGTGCTTATATTTCTCAAATAAGACAAATTCACAGGCAGAAAAGCTGACACCCCCAAAGAAAGTGTACTGTACGGTACACAGATTATGGTACGGTACCTGTCAGTATGGCACCCACACACACAAACGACGGCACTTATATGGTACAACAGTATACTCCTGCTATTGCAGCTTCTGGCCACCAGAGGAACTACAGTCTATGCACTGTAGTGGAGATTGTAATGGCGGTGAGACAGCAGCAGACTGTGTCTGCTGTACTGGACGATACAAAGCGATGGAAGGGGCCAGCAGGGGACGCCACATTATTACGGTACCGCTATGAACAGCTTTGAATGGTACCGTATGTTTTTCCACCGTACCGTATGTAAACTTGACTACGCCTTATTTTCGGGGGGTGCCTTATATTAGCAAATTCTGCAAAACCTCTGACATGCCTTACTTTCGGGGTACGTCTTATTTTCGGGGAAACAGGGTAGTTCATATTTTTGATGGTTGTAATATCCTGGGGACATGTGATCATGTTTTGTGACCTTGTGACAAGCTAAGTCAATGAGAAAACCAGATTCACCTAACAACCATGTTACTAACTGCAATGATTCACTTAACAACTATGACAAGAAAAGTCATAAAATGAGGCAAGACTCACTTAAATGTTTCACTTCGCAACATACATTTTGGGCTCAATTGTGGTGGTCACTTGAAGGTTACCTGAACCTGGGTTGCATTTGGTTTTGAGATCTCTCTGTCCAAATATAGTTATTTGCGATTCCAAACCACACTTTTGTGAATTAGTCTTCTTCTTCCTGAGGATTCTGAAAGTTGCAGCCCCTTCACATCTACACTGCTGTGTTAAACTGGGGCATACAAATTGAAATAAACAAACTAACAAATAAATTTAAGTTAATAAAGATGTTAGCTCCATATAGATTTTGTTTATAGATACATACTCTTTCAGGTAATTTCAGGTGTCCATATAAGGTTTACCCAAGGTTCCAAGCTGGCTGATTTCTCTGAATGCGAAAATAATTTTGGACTTATCCCCTACTTGAAAAATCTGTTTCTCCTTATTTCCCAGTTTTTATTAGAATTTCTGGAGAAAGGAAATGTTGCTTCCTGGAGAGAGAATCAGAGAGAAAGAGACAATGAGAGAGAGAGACAGAGAGAGAGAGAGAGAGAAAAAAAGAAAATGAGAGAGAGAGAAAAAGGGGTGAGTAGAGAGAAAATGAATGAGGGAAAGGGTGAATGACAGAGACAATGAGAAATAGAGAGAATATGAGAGAAAGAGGGAGAGAGAGAATAAGAGGTAGAGAGAATGAGAGAGAAAGAATGAGAGAGAAAATGAAATGATTAAAGAAAAAAGGAGAAGTCTAAATATCAAGGGGGGGGGGAGAAGAAGGAAAGAAGAAAAGACCTACTTGAAAAGATGTATACAAACTGTAAATGAATTTTATTTTAGCTACATAAGAATGAATAAGTATTAATGAATATCATGAGAAATGTAAACTGACCTGACATGTAACGTCCACTGTTTTAAAATATTTTTTGTTTATTATACGTGTTTGTAAATTAAAAAATTTCTAAAAGAGAGAGAGAGAATGAGGAAGAGGAAGATCCCACAGAGTTGGCCTTCTCCAGGTCCTGTCAGCCAAGCAGTGCCGGCTGGCAGGACCATAGGGTGAAGCCTTCTCTGTGGTGGCTCCAGTCCTCTGGAATCAACTTACCCCAGAGATTCACACTTTCCCCCACCCTCCTGGCCTTTCAAAGACCTTTTTTAAAACACGGCTTTGCTGGCAGGCCTTGGGACATTGAGCGATAACATTCTGCTCTGGCCATAAAATATTTTTTTAATATTGGTGTTTAAAATTTTGTATTTTGTTTTATTCTTGTACGCCACCCTGAGTCTGTCAGGAGATGGGCAGCCTATAAACTGAAGTAATAAATAATAAGAGGGGGAGAGGGGATGGGGAGAAGTTGAGAAAGAATGAATTTCACTAACTCCTAATGTACTGTGTGTACATATATGCATACAACTCTAAAATATTGATAGGGCTGCCTCTGTGAAGTAGAAGTGACATGGAAATGATTTTGCAGATACCGAGAACTCCTTAATATTCTCAAGTTTTCAGCAATTCATAGAATTAGGACTGTTTTACTTATAGTACATCCTTTGTGCAATTGTCCAACTTCTAAAGAGATTGGGTCTCATCATCAATGGGTCTCATCATCAAATTGGTTAACTGGAGTCCTAACTATCGAGAGAATCTGAGAATTTACCTTAATTTTCCAGTTACTTTTGGGTAAGTCAGTTTTTTTTGTTTACTCAGTTGTAAGTTCTTCTTGGCTAAATGATCTTTCTCCATTGTAGGCCTAGGCTCCTATCCTAGGCTTACCTGAGGCCACATACCTCTTTGAAATATACTTCTTATTGGATTTGTATGTTGCCCAGAGTTGGGCGGCATACAAATCCAATAAATAAATACCGTAAATGTTCTGGTTTCTGGTAGAAGTTTAGTAATTACAAATAACTCTCATTCAATGCATCATTTCATGAATAAAGCAACTCCGTTTATTTCTCTGCTCTCTTGTACTTCAACACATTCCAGACATCAATCGGCCTGTTATCTCTCTCTTAGCCGCATTTCTCACATTCCTTTTCCTGCTTCACTAGACAAGATTTATTTCCTAAATACATAGCTATAAAAAGACAGCAGCACTGACTAAATATAATATAAAATACTTTGGCTTACTTTAGCGTGGTGAAAGCACCTCCATATTTTCTTTTAGCAACGTTGAAACTCCACCCTTCTTCTCCACTAGCCCCCTGACGTGCCAAATACCTCACTACAATATTTAACTCATTCCTCTCCTTAATATCTTCTTCCAGACCTTTGCTCTCTACGTTTCTGAATTCTTCTGAATTTAGGATTAACCCAGCGAGCATCTGATTCTCCCTCACTAGATCCTGAACTCATAGCCCACCCTGTGGCTGGCCTCCCACCTGTTCTACTACCTGTAACCCCGGCCCCCCCACTACTTCATAAACACTATCTGAATCTGAGTCCTCAATATCTTCATCATCCTCCAACTGATCAGGAATATGTACAACAGTAAATAAACTTCTAAATGGACATGTACAGGATTTATTTATTTATTCATTCATTCATTCATTCATTCATTCATTTATTTAGTCCAATACACAATAATACACAATGAAGGTTATAGAGGATATAGTAGAGAAGAAATATGAGATATAGGAGAGACTATAGGACAGGGGACGGAAGGCATTCTAGTGCGCTTATGTACGCCCCTTACTGATTGCCCAACTGAGTTGCAAGAAACCTAAATTAAAGGATATTTATATTTCTCCCAGCCACCTTGGCAAATGTGCTTTAATCTGTCCAGAGAAATACAGTATGAAATTCTCAAAAGTCACAGTGTGTCTCTTTCCTGTTAAAATGATTAAATGATGCCCTTACATCTTACCAGTGGAACTGAAACAATCTCTTGCGTTTCACTGCAGGGACTTTGCAGTTATCCTTAGTTTCACACAGTTGCATCTTGGTTAAATGAATGCTCCACAATTCTTTTCAGCGTCAGGCTGGCTAGTTATTGCAAAATCTAGCTGACTTTCCTCTCCCCTTCCTGGCTCTTCTTTAATAATTTAACTATGAAGAGATATAAACTCTTTCCAGGAGTTTTACGTTCCATGGACGCGATGCCACTTTCTGGATTTATTGGCAATTCTTATTATCTATTATTTATTCATTTGTATATTTATATTCCACCTTTATTATTTTTTATAAATAACTTAAGGTGGCAAACATACTTAATACTCCTTTCTCTTTCTATTTTCAACATAATAACAACTCTGTGAGGTGAATTGGGCTGAGAGAGAGTGACTGGCCCAAAGTCACCCACCCATGCCTAAAGTGGGACTACAACTCACAGTCTCCTGGTTTCTAGACTGGGGCCTTAACCATCAAACTAGTTCTCATATTAGATTATGAGCTACAGTCACTTCAATAGTGAGATAGACAATATATAAATTCAATAAATATATTTATTTATTTTATTTATTTATTGGATTTGTATGCTGCCCCTCTCCGTAGACTCGGGGTGGCTAACAACAGTAATAAAAACAACATGTAACAATCCAATACTAAAACAATTAAAAAACCCTTAATGTAAAACCAAACATACATACAAACATACCATGCATGAATTGTAAAGGCCTAGGGGGAAAGAATATCTCAGTTCCCCCATGCCTGACGGCAGAGGTGGGTTTTAACCAGCTTATGAAAGGCGAGGAGGGTGGGGGCAATTCTAATCTCTGGGGGGAGTTGGTTCCAAAGGGCCAGGGCCGCCACAGAGAAGGCTCTTCTCCTGGGCCCCGCCAAACGACATTGTTTAGTTGATGGGACCCGGAGAAGGCCCACTCTGTGGGACCTAACTGGTCGCTGGGATTCGTGCAGCAGAAGGCGGTCCCTGAAATAATCTGGTCTGGTGCCATGAAGGGCTTTATAGGTCATAACCAACAGTTTGAATTGTGACCGGAAACTGATCGGCAACCAATGCAGACTGTGGAGTGTTGGTGTAACATGGGCATATTTGGGAAAGCCCATGATTGCTCTCGCAGCTGCATTCTGCACAATCTGAAGTTTCCGAACATTTTTCAAAGGTAGCCCCATGTAGAGAGCATTACAGTAGTCAAGCCTCGAGGTATGATATTACAATACACAATAGTTTACACTATTAGATGATATGATTATATAGATATATTAAATATATTACACGTACTGCTGGACACTTTCTGTAACACAAAGAAAAGAGCATTGAGTAACTCTATTTGATGCCCAATCCAATGAACATTCAAAAATTGAAATTCTGTGGTATTCTCGGAAAGCTGCCATCTGACCAGGTAAGCACTTTTATTCTGGATATTGATAAAATCATCCCGTGAGAGTTATGGTAATGTAAAAGCTATTTCATTACTGATATAGCCCTTCATGGCATAGGACCAGAATATCTCCGGGATCGCCTTCTGCCGCACGAATCCAAGCGACCAGTTAGGTCCCACAGAGTTGGCCTTCTCCACATCCTGTCGACGAAACAATGTCGCCTGGCAGGACCCAGGGGAAGAGCCTTCTCTGTGGTGGCCCCGACCCTCTGGAATCAACTCCCCCTGGAGATTCGGACTACCCCCACGCTCCTTGCCTTTCCCAAACTCCTCAAAACCCACCTCTGTCGTCAGGCATGGGGAAATTAATTCCCCTGGGCCGTTTCCGTTTTATGTATGGTTTGTATGAGATGTACGATTGTTTTTACATTAAGGGGTTTTAAACTGTTTTTAATTATTGGATTTGTACTGTTTTTATTGTTGTGAGCCACCCCGAGTCTTCGGAGAGGGGGCAGCATACAAATCTAATTAATAATAATAATAATAATAATAATAATAATAATAATAATAATAATACAGTATTACTAAAGTGCTGGCAGGATCATTTTGTACACTGCGGTGAGTTTTGAACTAGGTTTCAGTGGCACTAGAACAGTTTAGGAGAGGAATGTGACATATACTTTTAAAAGTTCCTTAAATTCTACCATGACTACTCTGAGTTTCCATAAATTCACTTGAGAGAATATGCACAAAAATTGGCATCTCTCTTTCTTTCTTTCTTTTTGTCCTTCCTCTGCCTCTTTTCTCTCACAGTCTGTTTGTCCGTCCATCCGTCCCTCCCTTCCCCCCCTCCATCCATCCATCAATCATCCATGCAGAATAGAATAGAATAGTTGTGTTTTTAGTTAAGTGTGTGTATTGCCTACTGTCTGTCCTTGTTAGTTGTATATGGCTTGCCTTTGTAAAAAGGACAATAAATGGTTATTATTACTGTTACTATTACTGTTACTATTATTGTTATTGTTATAGAATAGAATTCCTCATTGGCCAAGTGTGATTGGACACACAAGGGAATTTGCCTTTGGTGCATATGCTCTCAATGTATGTAAAAGAAAATATACATTTGTCAAGAATCATGAGGTACAGCACTTAATGATTGCCTTTGTTTAATCGGAACTGTTATTATAATTCATTATAATTTATTACAGGCGTCCAATTCCATTAGGCTCTTCGAGAGAACTCCGCCTCGGATTAGACAGCGGGATCTTAGACTGAGTCTACGATCCAATGCAATTTACTTTCAAATTAGCTTTATTGGCTTCTCGCAGTCGCAAACCCGGTAAGCCAGAAGTGCCAGAGAATTCCGGTTGCGTCGAATGGGGTTTTTCCAGAGTTAAATACGAATGTGGCCACTTGGAACCTTAACGCGCAACGCCGGCTTGTTCCAAATGAAGTTCCATATGTCGAAGGAGGGCAGGCTGCCAGGGAGCTGGGGAGCGGCAGAGCGCCTGGCCATCCCCCTCTGGCGGCGCGAAAACCACTTAGCTAATTACTTCCTTCCCCTTGTTAG